>NW_006768802.1:149073-175488 GCF_000204055.1 Melampsora larici-populina 98AG31
CTTTGTATCCCCTAAATGGGCCATCTGATTGATCAAAGGAGTCTGACACTCTGGACTTCAGTCAAGCAGTAGTCTTGTATCCGGGTCTACCCTCTCTTAGCCTAAACTTACTGAGAGTGTTTTTATGCTGTTCAAGTTTAGCCTTGAGCTAGTGTCAGACCACATTCTTGACGGTTGTTTGATTACAAACTTGGTAAGTGTGGGTTTTGCTAAGATTTGGCAGGCATTGAAATTTTCTAGTGATGGAGGAAAAGAAAATGATCAGGCCATGCATTGTGTTACATAGTGGCTGGTTGTGCTGTGACAATCTATGTACTCGAATATAAACGGAAAAGGTCCTTCACTTAAAAAAAGGATCCCGGTATCCCCACCACCCCCCCTTGGTAGCCCCACCACCCCCTCCCTTTCACAGCTAGTGAAAGCCTTACTTACCAGTGACACAAGCTGTGACAATTGTCCAGCCACACTGAAAGGTCCCTGGATTTTGTTTTCTCAAGTTTGCTCACCAAAGATCCTCTTGGCTCAGTGATTCCATCATTCAATTAGAATCAAGTATTGAATATGAATAACTGGATGACTTGAATCAATATTACTCCGACCAATTGAAAAAGACGACCAATTGAAAACCAAGATTGAAGATCAGTGAGTCAGACCAATTCAAAATCGATGTACCAGAACGATCGATTTTTTTAGAGTGTCATCAACTGTGCCAGCTAAAAAGAGCTATCAGAGACAAAGGACAGAAAGTTGTAAACAAAGTTAAAAGAATCCTACTGAAGTAAGAGGCCCGAACTCAAGTGATACATTTGAAGACCCACAGCATGATGCAAATCTTAAAAATCTTCATATGCACGACCAATCCAAGACCAAGGAAATTAGTAACCCAAACTAGTAGTCGCATCAAATTCTCTAGAAGTTGGTATCAAATTTTTTGATTCATGAGGAGGTAGTGAACCAGTAGAAGCTAAATGCTTTTGGGAAGGTTGATTAGCTGATGTGTGCTTTAAAATTGTTTTAAGTGCTATTTATACCGAGCAAACTTGAGAAAACAAAATCCAGGGACCTTTCAGTGTGGCTGGACAATTGTCACAGCTTGTGTCACTGGTAAGTAAGGCTTTCACTAGCTGTGAAAGGGAGGGGGTGGTGGGGCTACCAAGGGGGGGTGGTGGGGATACCGGGATCCTAAAAAAATACCATGTCTGAGCTTTTTGTTATGACTTGCTCGGCATTTGCACCTTGCCTACTGAGCCCTACCCTCTCATTTTGATTTCAAGTCACACTGCGGTAGGGCTCCGCCTGGACTCCCCACTTTCATACACCTAATAAATGTAGACTGAGCTCGATTGCGGCCACTCTCCATCGTACCCAACTGTTCTTGTGGTATGTGACACAATGTTGATTTAGTATGATAGCTTTGATTATGGCAGATCCCTGAGCTACGGGGCGGCTGGGCGCCAAAAGACCTAGTGTTTTGATAACCTTTTTGATGCTTTGATAAGCTTTTCGATGAATCCTTTAAGAAATCGAGTACCTTGTGACCCACGGAGTTCTATGACGCCTACTTTCCGTCATTTGCCCCTATAAAAACATATAAAACTTCCCTTGGATCAACATTCTGGTTTGATGTTATTCTGAGTTTTTCGGCGCATGCAGGGTCTTTGAGGTGAACTACCCAAGGTTATAACCTGTTATACACCCTTAAAAGGACATTTTCAGACTGCTCTGATATTATCCGGGCTTCATCTTCTGGCTAGATAGAAGACGCTTACTTTGCAGTCTTCTACCGCTACACGCTGACGCAACTTGAACTTGCCTCCCGATCTCGTTTCGAAATTACCAGAAGCCCTTACCCCTCTCGACACATTCCGATTCAGCCACTTTGAGCGCAATACATACTTTACTGAACTTTAACAGGTCAAAAACAAAGTACATTCTCAAGGAAAGTCTTACGGACGTCTCAGGTATCGCAATAGATCGCAACTTCTTGAATTGCCGACCGGACTTTGCATCCCGGATCCAATGGCTCGTCAGACTCCTCCAACATTGGCGCTTCTCAGACAACTAGAGGCGGATCGCTTTCATCCAGGGCCCTCGCTTCCTTCTACTTCTCTTAGCCAGCCTAACAACCCCGGCTCGGTCGGACAGCCTGTGCTGAAACGGGTTCGTCAGCGAATATCTCGTGCCTGCGATGCCTGTCGGCGAATGAAGGTACTTTTGGTTTCCATTCTTTGAAGCATACGAACTTTGTTGATCAAAACTTCATCCAAATCACGGGCAGATCAAATGTGTGCTGGAGAGCCACGCATGCGAAGCTTGTATTCTTGGAGCACGATTGTGCACCTTTGAGGACTCTGGCATCAAACGCGAAAGGCCTCCCACGAAGAAGTGAGCGTTTTGAAATCAACCTTCGCTGATAGCAATTTCACTTATCGCAGATGATCATAGAGATATTCAAGCTCTGCAAGGACGAATTGACACATTGGAACGATTCTTGAGTCATATCGCCCCCGATGTCGACCTACACGCATTACCAAGAACTACCGATCAAGCTCGGCGGATAGCGAATGCGACGCTCAGTCGGCGTGGACCTCAATTGGCTGCGGTGCTCGAAGGTTCCGACAAACCTGCAGCAGAATTACTATCTACTGACCCTGAACAAGCGACGGTGAAGGAGGCCACTGAAGCTTTAGCCAACTTAACTTTGCGCGAAGGTCGTTACTTTGGATCAACGGGAAATCTGCCTTTTCTAGGCTCTACCTCCTTCACTCAGAGTGCCTCTTACGACCCAGACCTCGATTCGATGATTGAAGACTCATCTCGGTCTTTAGCTGAACGCTTGACCGAAAAGAGGCATCGAGCAATGACTAGCCAGGACACAAGTTTACCGCCTCCAGATCTCGCTCACTCTCTCATATCGATATACTTTTCGCACGTTCATCCTTTCACAATTGTGATCCACCAAGAAAACTTTCTTGGATTATATGGTTCTGGGTTGATCCACAGAGACTTGACCTTCAAAGGGTTGTGTTATGCCATGTTCGCGGCTGCTTCACCTCATTCGACCGACGAGCGCGTGTTGTGTAGTCTACCGGATCAACCAGCTAGTCCTCAAACCGCGGGAGCCCGCTATGCTGCTGCGGCTGTCACAACGATATCTCCTATGACACTTCCTTGTACCCTGTTCGACCTTCAAGCCATGGCAATCCTTACTCATTATTACCTTTCGATGTGTACGCCGACATCAGCTTGGCTAGTTATTGGCTCGTGGCTTAGACGCGGTAAGATTCAACTAAGCACACGACTTTTTCCTACAAGCTTCATGACTGATATCATCTTTTATCTTCCAGTTCAAGATGTAGGGGTACATGTAGAGGAGATGCCTCGCTGGCGCACTTCAATCCTCAAGGACCAGCTAAGAAAACGCGCGTTTTGGTACATGGTGGTCTCTGAACGATTGCTTTGCATGTCTCTTGGAAGGTCATCGACCATCCTGGAGTTAGAGTTGACAGTCCGTGAGTGAAGATATGTCTATGACGATGAAGCCGACACATTTCTAACTGCGCCTCGAAATTAGAGCTACCTCTCTTCATCCCAGACGAGGTCTTGACCAAGATGCACTCCGAACATCCGGGGAAAGTAACATCAAAGGATCAAGAACGATACAAAAACATGTCTTGGGAAATGAGTGGTGATACGTACTTAGCTTGCGCGACGGCTTATTGGAGCCTTCGGAAGACTATTGCAGCTCCCTTTCTCAAAATCTTCTCAATCAAACCTGACAAAGTCCTCCCTCGTTCAGATTCAGACGTGTGGGATTCTCCAAAGCTTGTGCTCATAGATCTAGCTGCCAAAATTGATCATTACATTGAACATCAGATTCCTTCAGTGGCCAGATGGAACCCTGACAGAAAAGATGATAAAAGTCTAATTTGGACAGCCTTTCTCAATAGGTGTGCTATTTCTCTAAACCGATTCACACACAAGGTTCAGAAAGCTGACCAGCATCTGCCTGTGTACATCAATCTATGTAGCTTTGTTCTCAATATCAAAATGCTGGCACATCGATACTTTTTGAATGATAACCCCCAAGAGATCAAAGTTTGTACGGCTGCAGCTAGCACAAATCTTGATATCCTTGATCAACTTCATAAGAGAGGTTTACTAGCTTTAACGGCTCATTGGGCACCCTACAGGGTTGAGTTCCAGCTTCTTTAAACTTGATTACACTGTTTCCTAAGTAACCTTAACTTTTGATATTTCAGATACTCCCTACTGCTTTGATATGTCTTTATGCTGCATGTCGTCGCGAGTATGAAATTCCGAGGGAAGAGAAACTGAAGGCATGGGCTGATGTCCATCGGGCTATCAATCTCCTTTCTGCAATGGCTCCTAAGTGAGGCCTACCTGATAGTTTCCTTCATTGATTGAAGTGGTTTGAGAACTGAACATGCCTTTTTGCTATTTGTTGTCAGATATTTTCTAGCTCAGCAGCTGCACGAATCCCTGAGTAGGCTAGTCAACCATCGCATCGAAGAAATTCGCTCAACTATGACAGATGAAGCGACTGCTAGCGAGAAAACCAGACGGAGTAATGTTGGTGAATCAACTCCTAACATATTCGCTAGCAATCAGCAAGTTCCGGCGCATCAGCAAACTACGAAGCCATGCGGAGTGCCAATGGCTAATCCTTATACTACGAGCCAATCTTCGACCTCAATATCATCTGCTTCACATCATAATCCCACAAAACAACCAACTTCGATGGAAGGATTTGAAGAAATCCTTGACCACTTGCTCTCACTTCCAAGCGGCGCCTTGTATGACCAGACAAACCTACCTGGTCATGCGCCACCTCCCGAGTGTCGAGCAGGGGCTGGCTCAACTGCAGGTCTGACAAGTCCCTCATCACCTCACATCCCTCGAGAGTGCGGCGGGATGTACTCAAATCCATCCGAGCAGCTTAACGCAGCATCATACCTCTCCTACTCAGCTTTTGACATACACCCACCCGACCCTGCCAGTTTTTCCGAGGCATGGTATGCGCCTACCGCTGAAGGATCATACCCGGTTCAAGCTAGAGGAGAATATGTTGGATTTAATGAAGATTTTGTGCCACCACTCCATCTTGACGCTTCCTTCTTTCACCTAGATCCCACTCCAAGCTTTCCAACAGTCAATTCAACTCTTTTCCCTGGAAGTTCTTCATCGATGTTCAACACCCCAGTCTTTCCGAACTATATACAAACTACCCAAGTATCTCAAAGTTCTATTCCTGCTTCGACTACTCAGAGAAGTCCAACTTTTCCTTGGCATGAATCAAACTTTGGAAATCAATGATGTCTTTTTCTATTGGAAAGGTTGAACTTGTGGTCCTTGACAATGATATCAAAGTGAAAGTCCCACTGACCACTGTTTTCTTTTTAGTACATACTCTTTATATCCATTGTGTTGTGTACATAACCGTTCAAAATGAATATCGTCTTTATGGTGCCTTGCTTATTTGGTCCTCTGATTTAACTGTAAAATGAAATGGAATCTTTCAGATTTGAATCCAAAGTAAAATCAGCTTGTGTTGCTCAAACAAAAGGTGATATTCATGATAACAATACGTGATTGCAACCTGCAAGATTCCGCTCTGGTCTTACACATTGAATTGTTACGCCCCAGTGAAAGTTAACTGAGAAGAATCAACCAAAGAACATTTCAAGAATGTTATCTTGTGCAAAATGCATACTGACTTTCTTTCAATCTTTTGCACAGTAAAAATACAAGTGGACATGACTTAAATGTTCTGATGTTCAGTACCATTTTTTTCTCTTCCGTACATAGTCATACGTTAGCTGACAGTTGAGTTTTTCAAGGTGGACTTCAAGTCAAGACTGCGTTCATCATCACACTTCATTGAAGGATGGTTGATCAATTGTATTCCTCAAAGAGTCAACATAGCAACACACTGAATTGTGCTACATGTGTTGATGAGCTGCGTGTGAATTACATACTACATATGTATGTATGTCTGTACATATGTTGAGTGAGTGTCAGCATACATTTTGGTGTATATATTCAGATCAGATTGATTAAATCCATTGACTTGCTTTACCATTTCGATTTCCTATTCACTAACCATGATCTTGCGAATTCGATTAACAAACTCGATTTAGATTATATCCTATCACTCAACGATCCACTTCATCCACTTCTCTTACTCGCCTTGAACTCGAGATCCCGTCTTCATTGCTCGAGATACATATATTCAACCATCGGTCATCACACTCAATCTCGTTATCCCGGATTCGGACATTCAATCATTTGTTTATCCAAGAATCTTTCTGAAATGTCAGAGGCACATCGAGATGAACAGCCTTCTAAGCGAACCAATCATCGCGCCTGTGATGCTTGTCGGAAGATGAAGGTTACATATATCCTCTCAACCCATCTGCGCTGTTTTACTCTGATAAGCTCATATGATTCACTTTGCGTCATACTCAACATAGATCAAATGTATCTTGTCTGGTTCTGCACCATGCGCCAGCTGCAAAAATTCCTCTCGTCCTTGTACCTTTGACTACACCGGCGTGAAGCGCGAAAGGCCTCCTAGCAAGCAGTCGGTACCCTTTCAGCTTCCGAACTGAGCGGAACTTTGTACACAGCGAGTTGAGATCAAAGATTCTGATACCGGACAAACCCTATCAATTACAGTGATCTTGAACAACTCAATGCAAGGATCAGAGTATTGGAATACGCTCTTCACAAACTAGCTCCTGATATCGATTTAAGTTCGCTACCACGTACCGCCGATCAAGCTCGTACCATGGTCAACTCAAGCCGGTTTAACAAACCCGAGATGAACGTGAAATGCAGCCCGAAGGAGCCTATCCAATCTCAATCTATACTCGACTGTTTAACCAGTATGGAAGAGATGGTACAATCCATGGCTCAACTCCAATTACCTGCTGGGTCTTATCTTGATCAGATTGGGTCCAAAGGCAGCTCGTTGCCCGAGGGCTGGGAAGCCATCGACGATCCTGGTGAACCTAATCATGCAAATCTCATTTCCAATCCGGAGCGCCCAATCAGCGAGCGCTGGGTGGAATGTTTGCACTTTCGTAACTTGGCAGATGAACAATACTACCCACCGCCTGATCTTGCTGAATCGCTCATTGAGCTTTATTTTCAAAAGATCCATCCTCATGAATACATCCTACACCGGGGAGAATTCATGCGGCACTATAAGAGTGGGCGAGCTCAGCTGGATTGCTCTTTTCGAGCGCTCTGTTATGCTATCTTCGCTTCTGCGTCGCGTTTTTCATCCGACTTCCGAGTAGCGCCTCCCAAGGAAGGAGCTCTTGTTGATCGACAAGCAGCTGGAGCACTTTATGGCGCGGCTGTCATTCCCCTCATAACTCCCTTGACTTTACCCTGTACCCTGTTCGATTTACAGACTATGTCGGTGTTGTCATATTTTCTTGTTGGCGCCTGTAGCCCAATGACGGCTTGGTTCATTTTAGGAACGTTCCTGAGAAGAGGCATGTTGACTCCCTTCAACTGTTCTTTCACGACACTAGTCTTTTAATATCTTGCTGGTTGACTGACTGGCTTTGGTATAGCTCTCGGTGAAGGCGTCCACACCGCAGGTACCCCGCGATGGGAGACTGCATTTTTGAAAGATCAACTCCGCAAACGTGCTTTCTGGTGTCTTTTCTTCCGCGAGGCACAACTTTCTGTAGCGCTTGGTCGACTCTCTACCATGAGAAACTCTAGCGTGACTATCAGTATGTCTTCGAGTCCTTTACGTTTGGGATGGCTTTCTTTTGATCAGTGATAACTGAGCAAGTCTTTCTGTATCAAAATGTTTCGATCATTAGCTAATCCTCTCATAATCGACGACGAGCGCCTAACTCAGTTCTGCGAGGAACATAGTGGCAAAGAATTTGGCTTTATCCAGCAGGTTGCTTTAAAACAACAAACTCTCTATCTCACAACTCCTGCTTTGGAGGCCAACCATGCTCTCTATAATCTTAATACACTCTTCGGTCGTCAGTTTAAAAAACTTTGGTCCCTCAAAACCGTACCTGGAGATAAGTCAAGGGACTGGGACCGAACTCGTATAAACGAGATCGCCGAGTCTATCGACACATACATCCGGTGCGGGACACCGGATGGGGCTAGATGGAATCCAGAATTTCATGATGAAGTAGATCTTCTCAACGTTGCCAGATTTCAATGGTCAGTACTTGTATTGATTTTGTCAATTAGATCATTGGAGTTCCTTTTCTGAGGTGTTGGTTTCCTTGTGGTGAATCAAATGATGCTAGCGCGCTGTCATACCAGCAAATCCTTATTCACCGTCATCTGATACGTACGGACCCGAAGGAAATCAGAGTGTGTATCTCGGCATCCAGCCGCATCGTGGACATTCTGGATCACCTCATGAGCCGCGGATTACTCGAGCTTACCGCCCATTACACGCCGTATCTAGTTAGCCGATTTGCAGTCTTCATCATCCTTAAATTATGTTTTGATTGATCCCTTTATCATTTTAATCAGATCACGCCGGCCGCTCTCACATTCATTCACGCTTGCATGAACTCACGATCTTCCACTATGTCACCCAGTGAAAGAGCCAATGCTTGGGCGGACGTGCATCGATGCATCAATATCTTGGATTCCTTGGCGGCTACGTGAGTCCTCATACTCTTGTGGACTGAGGTTTTTCTCTTGTCACAATCTCATGCGCTGACGTTTCCCCGATATTCGATCGAAACTTTGATCGGTGACTAGTACATTCCAAGCCGAGAAGCTCAAAACGTCGTTAAATCATATGGTCCAGACCTGCATGGACGAACAACTTTTCCCGGGCTCGACGGACTTGCTGGAAAAAACCAAGCGTGACTCCAGTACCCTATCTCCTGACTCAACACTTGATCCCTTTAGCAGCAAAAGGGCCTTCTCGAGCCTTGAGATGGGACCACAAATCTTTAACCCATCACTTCCTAGGGCTGAATTGCATAATCTTCCTGAACTCTCTCTCTCGTTGCCGCCAACCCTTCGGCAATTTGATCTTTCTACTCAGCTAGACTCGTGGTTGTTTCAATTCCCTGGAAGTTCGTGCGATTTTTGGACCCACGACTCGTCAAATCCATCGCCGGCGAGCTATGATCTGATAACCCCGATTTCCGATTCTTTACTTGCTCAAGTCCCTTTCTTGGGCTGAGCGTGCTATTGTATAAAGAAACAGATCCGATTTGGTAACCTGGCTGCCCGACAAATCCAAATTTGCAATCAAATGAGACGGATCACTGGAAAACGTCCAACTACAATCTCATCTTATCCCATTGCCCTCTTCAAATGTCCCGCTACTTTCTGTCCATGACGCTTGTCTCATTCGTGTTTCCAGACAGTCTTACTGGACAGGAAGATCGAAGTACAACTCTCTCGAGTCGCCTTGTATATGAATTTGATACGTGATAAATCCAGGATCCTTACTTAACTTGGCAACTGATTTTCTTTGAAAGCTATTCGATGCATATATCATATCTCTTCTCACTGTTCACTTGCGTTTCTAGGTACATGTTCTCTTGGTTATGAATAGTCTCTACACGTCTTTTGGACTTGTGTATTTTTTGGGCTGGAATGTCAGCCTATGTCTTCTCTAGAATGTTCTTCGCTTCATGGTGCGTTTTGAACTGGAAATGTGTTGGTATAGATTTCTTTACTTGCATATCTCCCCTGTACTTTTCACTTTTCATCGTTTTCTTTTGTCTTGATGAGGTTTCAGTATTTACCCAGCAATGCATATCATCGATACTATCAACACTGAATATTCAATCGTCTTTCTTGGAAGAGCAGGCTCCTATGTTGTTAAACTTCTACTCCGGATTGTGAGCTCTTTTTGTAAATAAAACGTAGATTGAAAGCTCACCTGGATCGAAATATATGACTTGCCTTGTTTTTAGCTGATGGGATGTATATTTGGCAGCTGATGTCAGTAGAGATAGACCTTAGAACAAAGCCCTCGGGGGACACATGGTGGTTTTCTGAACGCATCGATACAGATCGAGACCAGCTCTTGTACTTTGATACCTCCTTTTGTCATGTCTTCAAATATGTATGCAGTGCAAGCTCGATCAAAGAGGGCATATTGCAATGTCAACATAAAACTTGTTTTCTGATCAAACAGATATCATTTATTGCAAGTGCATATAACGTGGGGGTCCTGATCCATCTTGAATGCCCGTTGCCAGCTTTGCCGTTTTTTGAGAACTATGATGTCATTTGCTCATAAGCTTTGATGTCATCTTTCCTACCTTATCTACAGCTTTAACTTTCAACTATTTTACGGTTTCTATTCTCTTCTATTCTCTTCTTTCCCATTTGTTGAGTCTCCAATTCACCTTGTCATTTCTTTCAAGTTGTCTCAAGTGAAACGAAACCTAAACTACGGTCGCTAATCACCGACTGTACCAAGTTATACTCGGATTGGACTCTTAGCACGTCTAGCATATATGCCCAATCTATGGTGTTTTCACCTTTCATCTAAAACATTTGAGATGATTCAAATTTCAATTTCCATAGGTGTACAATATAGCCTTCGAGTTTGTTTCAGTGCTCTACAGTTCCTTCAAGAATTCACCCACAATTTTCGAAATAGAAGAGCTCAAGAAATTAGAATTTGTTGGAGGATGAGATCTACAACAGAAGAGACCAGACAATGCGAGAATTAATACAGATAGAACACATGCAGTATGTAGATAAAAACGCTCAAGACATGATAAGAATTTGTATCACAATTTGACGTATCTCAGACACCAAGAACAAAAATGCTAGCTAAGATCCAAGATAGAAAGATAAAGATGATGGTAAAGAGGAAGTTAACGATGTGAATCATAGAGAGAGGCAAGTATCACTTTTACAAATTTTTAATCAATTCGAGACTTGATACCAGAGATCTTGAGGCCTAGAACTAAAAGGTAAATCTAGCATATTACATACGTGCAATAGACCTTCATTTTTCATATCAGAGTAAGGGACCCTTGCTTTGCTGTTTGTATCATGCCAGAAGGAAACTGCACAAAAATTTCAGCTAGCATCACGAGACCAAACCAGATGCAATACATATATGATTAAGCCGTGGATGTTTGCAAAAGGCGAAATTGATTGTCCTGTCCAAGGTCTTTTCAAGCATAGGTCGCATGCGTCAAGGAGTTGGCAGATGGTGCCAAAAAGTTATTTAATTCATGAGCCGAAGGTCGAGGTACTGACTCCAAAACTGCTAGCCATTCAGGGGTTGCAAATAATGCCGAAGATGATTGAAAGCCTTTTCCGGGGAACTGAAAAAACGATGCATCAAGCTTAGGGACCGGAGTATTGAAGAGGTCGGGTTGAGATGACATCACGCTTGACAAAACGTCCGGGTTGTTGATTGTCGTTGTAGAATCAGGCAGCTTGGGTGTGATTGGGTCGCCGATGGTGAGGGCAGGATTTATAGAAAGGATATCACGTTTTGATTCAGGTGAGGTCGGAGTTGCCATGCCAGGAAAAAGCTGTTCATCGATGCACATTTTCACCAAGCGACTCAAAGAGGCCTGTAACTTATCAGCTTGAAATGTGCTATGATTGACGGTAGATGTTAGATTAGACTGTCTGACTTGATGCAAATCACGAGCGGTCAGATCAGCATAGGTTGGTCAACATACGTTCGCGCCAAGGCTCCCAAGATATTACTGCATCGATGTAAATCCGCCCATGAAGCTTCTCTTTCAGTGATTGACAACAAGTTGCTTTCTGTGCATGCAGAGTATAGAAATGTAAGAGCAGCCGGGGTGATCTGGTAGGACGAGATAGGCAGGATGTATAAAAATGCATGAGTGCTGAGAAGAGTCCCCAAAGTGATTCGAAGGATGGGACAAACAAAGTATGGCGTGTAGGTGGCAGTGAGCTCAAGTAGACCACGACACCTGAGGTTATCCAAAACCGCGAGCAAAGTTCGGGATGCGGCTAGACACATTATTATTTCCGAAGGATCACTAGGAACCAAGTGACGATGTGTGGTTATTTGAAAATATGATGCCAAGCTGGGCCACCGACAAATGAAAAGACATCATTCACCTATCAGAACATACGCATGTCGTTATACGCATTATTGAAATGTACTGACCATTGCAATCGAGAAGTGAGTACGAGGTCAGACTCATTAGTTGCGTGCGGATTCCATTTCGCGCCTAGAGGTATCTCGTGTTGAATGTGAGCATCAATGGCATGCGCCATCTGTTTCACTAGATTCTGATCCCAGTCCCATGCCTGACTCTCAGGGACAACCTTGATTGACCACAACATCTTGAGCTGAGCCCCAAACTTGGTTCGCAGTGTGTAGCAGGCTTTGTTTGCGATCCAACCAGGTGTCTGGCTACGTGCAAAATCTTTGAAGGCGTCGCTTGATACTTCACCTATGTGCTCTTGGCAAAGGCGACTCAAAGTTTCATCATCGATCATGAGAGGATGATCTGAAAACGGTGATTATGTAAAAGAGTCAATGAGTGACGCAGAATAAGAAAATGAAAGTTATCTGACGGACCAATAGTAGCCGACTGCCGCACCCATGAGGCTCTCCCCAACGAAATGCATAGCTGGACGTCCCTCCCATATAGGTACCAATATGCCCTTTTTCTCAATTGGTCCGTGAGAATGTTGGCTGACCAATGCAAACTGCTCTCGAGATGAGCTTCGACATCTTGCGCTGTGTGAGAATCATTGATACATCAATATAAATCCACAAGATCTGATCAAATGAGCTCGCATACCTCTCCTCAAGAACAGTTGGACCGAGAACCATGCGGTCATCGGGCTACAAGATCCAATAAGAAAGTACGATAACACGGCCATGGCTTGTAGATCAAATAGAGTACATGGTAGGGTCATTGGAGTGATGAAAAAGCCACTAGCAGCACCGTAGAGCGCCCCAGCGGTCTGTCTTTCGCCGCTGTTTCCTTCCTTTGGTGACGTGACTCGGTCATCGGACGAAAAGCGTGATGCAGCAGCAAAGACAGCGTAACAGAGCGCTCGAAAGGAGTAGTCTTGTTGAGCTAGACCTTGGCTGTAATGCCGTATGAATTCACCTTTGTGAAGTATGCATTCATGAGGATGTACACATTGAAAGTAAAGCTCAATAAGCGATTCTGCTAAACCATCAGGAGGATAGAGTTGATCATTGGCAGCATGACGAAGATGATGAAGTTGCGTGCAGCGTTCAAATACTGAGCAGGTAACATCGTCCTGTTTGCAATTTTTTGTACCCGAAGACGTATCAGCCTGACCCTTGGGAGTCAACAGGGTGTTGGTATTCGGTTGAGACAAGGGATCATAGGTTTGAATTGATTGAGATACGCTCGTCGCATCAGCGGAAGTAAGCCTTCTTGTCGAAGCCTCGGGAGGATGGCAATCTGGTTTCTTGAGACTGTCGATTATCGCCTGGGCTTGTTTGGTGGAACGAGGCAGTACGCTCAAGTCGATATCCGGCGCTAATACGCCCAAGACCTTTTCCAAGGATTTGATTCTCATATTCAGCTGCGTGATATCACTGCCATTATCAAAAAACAGGCGACAAATCAGCATCACAACTTTTGCGCCACACTAGACCAATTCCCAGAACTCGGATATACATATCAAGAGATGGTCGCAGACCGTTTAGCTGGAGGTTTTTCTCGCTTTATGCCGCCAGATTCAAACGTACACGGCCGAGAAGCCTGTCTACAAGTCTCGCACGAGGTGGATTTATCATTCTGAGAGATGATACATTTGATCTTTAACAAAAAGCAACCCTCATGTCAGCTGGAGGAGATACCAAAAAGCATTACATATTTATAATCACATTACCTTCGTCTTCCGACAAGTGTCACAAGCACGAGGTGTGCGGTGGCGGATTTTCTTGGTCTCTGGCACATCGGGAGTTAAGCAGGAAAGGGCAGGCGACGATACCGCAGGTAGATTAAACATTTAAGAAGGGTGGTGAACGAGGGATATCGAAGGTTGGACCGGAAAGAGGTAATCGTATGGCGAAAAAGTGATCGATGTTGATGAAACCTTCCTTCCTTGCTTGCTTGTCGGAACGAACTTGAAATAGTAGTCTGAGGAAAAGTTACGACCTTGTTGGGAATACAAATGTACTATCATAGATACAAAAGATATTATGGAATGCATCAGGTGGTAGGCATCATCTTGATATTCATCTTGATTCAAAAGTCGGGAATTCTAACGCCGACAGCTTGCCAAACCGTCAATCTCCATCACATTTCACACAACACAGGGTGTGAGACTATTTTAAAGGCCATTTTAAAAGGAAAAGACTCAATTCATTCAAAAACTCTATTGGTGATCATCACAATCAGATCAGCTGACATACATAGGCTGACATCGCACAAATTATAAATTTGATGCACACCTTCTATATGTATACAGCTGTACACTGTCACAAGCATGTGACACGACTAGGGCTGTGACCCGGCCCTGAGTGTGACGGGGCGGACCCGGTGTCAAACCCGGACTTGGGTAGACCCGAGTACCTTCAAAATATGCGCAGGGCCAACCAGGGCGCACCAGAGTGGCAATGCAGGGCATTCTAGAAGTCCAATCACGGTTTAGGTCTGTCAGAATACGATCTTCCCACCCTGTATACTAGGGCTGCGACCCGGACCCGGCCCCGCCCGGCCGAGTCTGCCCGGCGACCCCTGGAGAGCTCGCGGTCCGCGCCCCGGGGCCGCAGAACGTCAGGTGTTTTACTTACAAAGGCGCCCTGAGAGCGCTCGGGCGGGTCGGGCACCGGGGCTGCCGATCTTCCCAAGCTGTACAACTCATGATTTTTGTGCCCAAAACCTAAGCCTGACTCTGCCTGGCCTCACGCTCACACCCGGTGACTTTTTCGTGGCCCAGGGCATGGCCAGGGCCATGGCCTATGCCACACATGGCCTTAAAAACATGGCACAATTCAACAATTTATACACATTATAATGCCACCATCCTTCATGATATTGCCGCAAAGACGGAACAAATCCAGCTCGCCTACAACGGGCTCAGAGAACACAAAATCACACAGAAGGGCCAGGGCATGGCCGAGGCCGAGGCCCCGGCCCTTGCCCTGAGCCCTGCCGTGGCGCCACGAGGCATCGGGGCATTGGGTGTGAGCGTGAGCCTGGCCCCTAGGCCTCAAGTTCAGGGCGCGCCCTGCCTGGCTCTGAACCATTTTTGAAGGCCCTTGGGTTTCCTCGCGGCCGGGCCGAGCCCCGGGGCCGGCCCTGAACTTCCAGGGCCGGGTCACAGCCCTACTGTATACGGATTTTGGTGAGATATAGCTGGGGGAAACATGGCCGGCGCCTCGGCCAGGTCGGGCGCCGGAGCTGCCCAATGCCTCTGCGGGGCCAAGTTTACCGTCTTTCAGCGAGGTTTGAAAGCCCCGGGAGCGTACTGTCAGCTCTGTGAGAACTGTCAGGCAGAGTCGGCCAGGCGGGTCCGGGTCCGGGTCACATCCCTAGACACGACTGCCATTCAGCGTGTCCAGACCTAACCCGGTTAGTTAAGTACATACTTAGCATATTTGCCAAAAAACCAATAAATCACTCAATATATAGTTAAATCTAGTTAAGCTCATACATGTGTACCCCCATGTATCATGTTGTGGGCGCGGCGCAAAAAGCGCAAAAAAGTCGCGCCCAGGCACGCCCCAAAAGTTCCAAATTGGTACACCACTGAATGGTTGTCGCGTGAATTTCACGCGGAATCCGTTTGCAGGGCGTGCCCGTGTCAAATTCACGTGCGGAGTAAATACAGGGTCTTGACGTCCAGTTGGCATGTGATGCCGACGTGAGCCCTTACCCGGTGAACTCGTAAATGTCACTGAGTTGCACCGTGTACACCTCGTGAGCGGCACGTGTCACCTATCACGCCTGCTCACCAGGTCAGGTGGACGGGTTGAACACGCCCGACCACCAGGGCAGGCACATATCCTCCTCCGCCCTCGCGCGCGCGAGATACACAACCACAAGCGCACAAACACATCATAAACTCACTCCAGAGTCCACAATCACGGTTTGCAGAGAGCGGAGGTTATGCTTAGAGATTTTCTTTACATTGATACAAACAATGGTGTAGTCAACACATCAATAATTTGCACTACAACATATTTTGGTTCTTTAAACTATCTATCTACCATTGAGAAGGGTTGTCTTAATCTGCCTCAAAATCCTCCCCTGAAACCTGATTACCAGAGGTACTGGCCCCAACCTCATCACCATTACCCGATTGGGCTGCAAGTGCGTTAATTTCTCGAGCAGCTTCTAGAACTTGATCCACAAAGGGGGCTGGAAGCGCCCCGGAGGCTTTAATACTCGCCCAAGTGCGCTTGCCTGTGAAAGCCTCTCGGTCATAACGCGCTACTTGCTTAAAGTACCTGCCAGGTATGCAAATCGGTAAGGTCAGAAGCGAATGGCCGCACAATCTCCTTGACAAACAAACTTACACCGAGGCATCGCCGGCTGGTCTCTCGCAAAGTTCGGCCAGGATCTCGACCATGAGGGTCCATTGGCAGCGCTTCTTGTTTTCGGTTTGGTTGACGTAGTAGTAAACTGTAACATATCGCTACAGCAGCAAAGGAAACACTGTCATAAGTATGATTTCCAGCCTGTGAAATCCTATGGACGCTTACCATGAAGATTATCCTCTTCACCTTAGAAGGTCCCAACTTGGTCAAAGCGTCGCCGTCTTCCAAAGCTCGCACATCAGGGAGAAACGTTCTGGCCACCTGTCGCATTGATAGAATCGTCAGTCAGTTTGGTCCTCTAAACAAAGGTCAACGATCAAGAGACCTACCTGCAGTACAATGTTTTTGCAAGCAGGGACCTTGACAGCACTCCCTTCGGCAACACCAAGGATGTTGGTCAGAAGCTTGATGGATAAGCAAGGAAATAATCAGCAGCCTGGTCAACTTGACAGTGGGTCTCAGGAATAACTCACCGCTGAGCGGACCCTACTGCGCTGGTTCTTCAAAGTTTCTTTGATGAACAAGTACATCACAGTGCCAGGAATACACGCCTCCCCTGCAACATAATCACCAGGGCAATGCTCATCTACAAATTCCGGCTTAAGCCCTTTGAGAAAGTTCTTTGCAAGAATGATGTAATTAGCGACCGTAAAGGAACCTTGATAGGAAGATTTGGAGCGGGTTTTACACACAAATGTCAGCACTTCCAAGCTTTGAACCATCGTGGTGTGATCCTCTGCGACACTCTTGCTGTAGGCCTGCAGATCAGGGCGTAAGATGAATTCGGCCACCTGGTCCTTGAAAGTGTCCTGTTCACATGACCACACAAAAAGAAAACGTCAATTAAAACAATAGAAAATGAAAACAGTCACAGGGGCCAAAATTGATGCTCACATGTATGTGAGTGTTGTAGACTTTCTTGAAGTCTCCAAAAAAGATTCATTTTCTTTCAGATTCATTCAATTCACAATTTTGGTTGTGTTCAGGTGATCAGCCTGTTTTGCTCACATTTTGCTTGACATTTCTTGAGAAGGCTCATTTCCATCTTGGATGAGCAATAACTGAGTCCAGATGAGTACTCAGGATCAGCTCATGAGTCACTGAATACTCAGCAATTTGGTCAAAATTACAATGAGCACATGAACTACACCTTCCTCAGGCTTCATTTCTTAGTGAAGGCCTGCACAGGGGCCGTCCCATTTGATATGCTCAGGAAATACTCAGTATCATCCCCTGGCTGGGTCATTGATGGGCCAGACTTCCTTGCTAAGGAATGAAACCTCATAAAAGAGCCATCCCCCTGCTCAGTTTATCTCAGCCGCTCAGCTAATCCTAAGTGATGTCCCCTGGATAAAGCTGCTCACACTGAGGGGCTGAGATCAACTGAGCAGCCCCTCAGCTAGTCCCTGTGACATCCTTTGGATCCTTCTGATCCCAGGAATGCCCCTGAGGGCTGAGCAGCTGAGCAGCCCCTCAGCCAATACTCAGTGACATCCTTTGGATCCTTCTCCCAGGAATGCCCCTGAGGACTAGATGAGCAGCCCCTCAGCCAATGAGCAGTGAAATCCTTTGGATCCTTCTGATTGAGGAATGCCACTGAGGGATAGCTGAGCAGATGGGCATCAGGCTTCATTCTGGAGCCATGAAGCCTGAGGAAAGGCTGGACCTATGTGATCCATCCAAGGGATGCTGCGGAGAATTAGTCAAGAGGATACTCAGGTCAGCTCAGCCCCTAAGCTAATCATAAGTGGTGTCCCTTGAAGCCTACTGAACCAGGGAATGCCACTCAGGATCAGCTGAGCAGCTGAGATAAACTGAGCAGATGGATCAGCCCTTCCTCAGACTTCTTTGCTCAGGAATAAGGCCTGAGGAAGGCTTAGTTTGTCTGCTCAGTCCCTGTTGATCACATAATCAGATGACAAGCAGAAAGAAATTGGAAAGAAATTGGAAAGAAAACGGAAAGAAAAGGGAAAGAAAAGGAAAGCAAAATTGAACAAACATTGAAGAAAACACAAAAATTTCAACGCTCACACCTATGTGAGCATCTACTTTTGCCCCTGTGAGTGGTGAGCGGAGAGAGCCAACACTGACCCGAATCACACGCCTAGCTACCCACTTTGTCCCAGGGAGACCTTTGGATTCTTGAAAAGCAAACACTAGGTAGGAAAGCGTCCCTAAATACTCTTCACCTGGCGACGTGATCTGCTCCACAGTCAATATTCAACTTCTTTCAGTTGCATCCATAAAAGCTTAGAATGGCTGAGGCTCTTATCTTACATCGTACATCCTCTGCAATACCTCTTGATTATCCTTGGTGAGTTTTAATAGGTCGGCAAATTTTTTGACACTGGCGCGGCTGGCTGACTGGCGTGAAGGTGCTGAGGCAGGAGTGACACGTTGCTGGGGGGGACGGAAAAGGGTAGCAGGCGCGGGCTGGGGAGATTCAATCGACATCGCGCTTTGCGAGGCTGGTTGAAGGCCCGCAACAGTCCCGGCGAGAAACAATGTGGTGAGTAGATGGATGAGAACAGAATACACACGGAAAACAGAAACTAAAATTAAGACGCAAGACGCTGCTTTGCTCACGACGTAATGTAGAGGAGTTGAGCGTTTGGACACGCAATTCCTCATCTTCCACATCCATCTCGTCTCCGCTTCCAAAAATCTCATCCCAATCGCTCATGACAGACGCCTGATTTGTTTGACCGGTGCAGCTAAAAAAAAGAGCGGTTTGGTCGGTTATGAACACAGACCCGGAAAAAGGGAATCAGTTCAAAAAAATTGCCAACTGCAAGAGGACCTTGTGGAGTGAATTAACACGGGAAATGGTCCTGAAATCACCTGAGATAGAGTAGAGGAAGGTTTTGGGTTTCTGATGCGTCACAAAGGCCTCGATCAAGTTGCATTGGTTTTATAGTTTGTTTTATAATAAGTCGACTGGACCTTACAAGGTATCCACGCACGCATTCACGATCTCGATGTCAAAGCTCGCAGCGAACACCAGATCGAATAAAGCTGAAGGGATGCAAAAATGTTGAGCAAGGAATGTAATTAGTCAGAACCGAAGACCTTGCATAAGGTCTTCGGTTGTTGATCCCCCGAATTGCTCTAGATGTACCTACGTACATCTAGAGCAGGCCTTGACCGTATCCCATTCCACGCAGGGTAAAGTAAGGATGTGGCGATTGGCGGTTTTCGACGGGTTTGTTGGGAATGAGGGTGACAGCGGCAAGCACGTTTGCGAGGGAGATTGGTGTGGGTGACTTGAAACAAAAGTTCAATTGCCACCCAAGAGACGTGCCCCAGGGGTGTTTCACAGAAGGGACTTTCACCCCCTGTGAAGTGTGAAAGTCTCGTCTCGGTGTGTCCACTTGCACTTTGCATGAACGAGAAGGATCAAGGAGTGTGGAGGACCCAAGCCATTTGGGTTTCGGCAGGAACTCAAAAGGAATCAACCCCAAAAAAAATAAACAAGGGGGGATTGAGCGCGGAAGAGTGGAGACATCAGCGTCTCTCTGGCACTCATCATCCTCATTATAATCCCCCAAAGCAACAGATGACAACACCAGCAACTGATCAATCTTCAATGGACAACCTTGTTGAGGACCCTCAGACGCCGCCGAGCATGCTCCGCATGGCTCGCAAGAATCTAGCACCTGGGTCATTTATCAGTGAGGACGCACATGAGCTCTCTAGGCCTTTCGTGAACATCAAGATGAAGGTAAGTGTGAGCGGTTCCACCCCGGTTCCAAGTGCGGAAGCTCATGATTGGCAGTTACCTTCATAGGTTGTGATCAAGTGCCTGATCACACGATACTTCTTGGATTCGAAAACTAAAACTTACACTCATTATCTTAAAGATAAAGGGCAAATCACGCCATGTGTTGAGTGGCTCTTGATGGTTAGTAATCAACTATTTTGTTGGAAAATGAGGTGGAAATTGAACAACTGATGTTTTACTCTTGAAACATATGTTAGGGTCAGCTTTGGCATCTTGCCAAACTGCCTGAATTCAAACGAACTTTTCCCAAAGGTTTTCAGGTAGCCAACCGAAGAAGATCTTTTCAGGTGCTCCATCTAGTGGAAGAATGCGCGGTCATGATGCGATTACGATTGCGTGATTTGGTGAGTCAGAGATGGTCCAAATGGCAAAGAACAAATGACTGACCATCCATTTTCCAGCTGCTTTTTAATGTGTCCGTCACCCACAACGGCGTGGTTCCAGACCTCACACACCTGATCCTCAAAGTCAGTATTATCTGCGTGTGGAATACCAACCAACAAATATTAAACGGTATGGTTTTTGGGAGGAGCAGATTTGAATCTCTTTTACGGGCGCCAAATTCAGCAAACTGACGGAACAAGACATGGACCGCATTGCCCTGATGGTCAGTCTCATCTGGAGATGGTGGAAAACGGGCGACCGCACTGAGACCCTCCATTTACAGTGTTTGATCGCTGTTGAAATGGTTTGTAGAAACCCGCAGGCCAATGCTTTGCCTCCAATTTGGCAAAGAGTTGATGCAAAGATCACGTACATTACGCAAACCATTCCGGAAACCCAACAAAAGAGGTCGGTTGTTTTTAATATTGTTAACAAGACCACAACATTTAAGAACACAACAATAATAATCAGCGCTTTATTGTTTGGTGGTTCACAGGTACCACAAAACACTCCGGGACCTCAATCGGCTTGTGTTTGATGGCGTCAAAACATTTCCGCAGATTTTGAAACAAGATTTCGCGGCAATAGCCGCAGCTCTGAATGAGCGTCCGGTGTAGATTCACAAGTTCACTGGCTCAGCAGTGAACTTTTCTGAGTGTGGCACGTGAGATGACATGTATTTGGATGCCTCTCCTATTTCTTTAAAAAACCCAATCGCATGCAGACTATTCATACCCTACATGATGGGGATATTGTTTGTTGAACTATATACGTCAAAAATTTAAGAAGATTGTGGTATTGTATGTTTAACTATATACGTAGAAATTTTAATAAGATGGGGTGATTGTATGTTTAACTATTTACGTAGAAATTTTACTTTGATGTGATGACTTTTGATGTTTCAGGCCTCAAGGAAGATCACCCAAAAGCTTGTCATGTTCTGGTTCATCTCCTTCATCTTCCGGATTCATATCCTGGTTCTCGTGGTGGGCGCGAGGTTTGGATTTAGGGCGCGCCCAGCGCGCCTTTTAAATCTTTTCAAAGGCGCGCCTATAGTGGGGGCGTCAAGGGCGCGCCTTTTGAGTACGTAAAATCGAAAAAAAATGGAAAAAAACTAAAAAAAATCAAAAAAAATCAAAAAGGAACAAAAAAACTGTCAAAAGTGTTGCAAGGGGAAGCCTGAGGATAAATTCTTGCAGATATTTATTACTTGGATGGAGAACAATGGAAATTTTCAAAATTGAATATTGTAACTTTACAATACTGGCATTGAGCAAGCCTGCGGTTTTTGGTGCCGTGTTGATTTTTTCGACATAAGGGAACCTTTCCATCAGTTTCCAAAGTTTACAGTTGGTGAGATCCACTCAGATGGTGTCTCGGTATTGTCCTTTGGCATGAATGGAGGTGGTGGGGTGTAAGAAAACAGCGAGAAAGCCCGAAAACGGCAGAACAGGCTGAAAGGGCGCGCCCACCCCATATTTCAACTTTTGGGGCGCGCCCTCACGCCTACGCCCGGGCGCGCCTCAAAGGCGCGCTTTTCACGCCACGCCCACCACGAGAATCCTGGTCCTTAGGCTGACATTTCTTGTGCCACACCGAAAGACCTTCAGTAATCGATTGTGACCATTCTGAAGGTGTCACGGGTTCCCACTCAGCGGCGGTCACCTCCCGGTGAAATTCCGAAAAATAATGGGCACCTGCATTGATGATAAACGAGGTGGTGGCCGCGTGTGTGACCTCAGGGCGCTTCATTGTAGTTTCGGTCCTCTCAAGCCGGTAACTCCTTGTGTTGGTGACAGCGCAGCGTGCGTCCTTGCAGTTGTGCTGCACATTGAGGACACAAGTGACCTTCTGTATGTAAAAGCGAAGAGGAATATTTTGAGGGCGAAATAAGGCAGTGCACGCGTTTGCCATAAGTAATTGACTCACGTCGGTGTGGATCCATATTTCGCTGGTGGTTTCTTTCAATTCCCTCATCCCATAACACCTGTGGCGCCTTAAGCCTTCGGGACCTACCCGGAGTTAAATGTGCGACTACCTACGGATAGCTTCCGAAACGCATCATGGCAGATACGCCAGATAAGCCAGACAGATCCTGGTTGTACATTTTGTCTCAAGGTAGAAATTGTTTGGAATTTGCACCATCAAGAAACACATTTTTGTGCATTTGAAACTACATTAGGCCTATGAGAAATTTAAAAAAAAATCCTTCCAAGACTTGAAATTTTCGAAAAAAAAAAAGCCAGACCTGTCTGACACACTTTGAGTGCGTCAGACAAGTCTGGTGGTCTTCCACAACAACACAAAAGTCCAGACATGTCTTGCATCCAGATCCGTCTGGGACATGTCTATACAGCCAGACAGCTCTGAGCAGACCTGTCCAAGGATGATGGACATACAGCAGACAGGTCTGGACCTTCAGACAGGTCTGGTGATACCCAAATTACCAGACTTGTCTGATTGAAGAAAACCAGACCCAGGCTGTCCAATCAAGATATACAGACCTGTCTGACTGCTTCTCATTCTATCAAACTTTGAGCAATCCAATATCAAAAATGCGCTCAGCACAATAGTTGAAATCCCACACCGGATCAAGATACTTGTCACAGCCAACAAAAAACAACTCAATTTCAAAGTGAGCCAATTTCAAGAAAAAATCAAATTCAAAAAATCAATTCAATACATTTAAATAAATTTGTTCCAATTTCAATAATATCACTTTATAAAAAACAACTTCAACATAGAAGAACATGGACACAAGAGAAATAATCAAACATCTTGCCCCTCTTCCTCCATATTATGGTCTTCACTATCACTACCACCAGTTTTTTCTTTTTTGTTCATATTGTGATCTTCATCCATTGATTTCTCAATCTCTGCCAAATCTTCGGCATTAAGAGCCACTCCCTCAGAGTCTGATTCTTCAACTCCTTCGATGTTTTTCAAACGAAAAAGGCCAGCCTTGATGTCTTCCACCCACTTTTCTCGATCCTCGGTCCGCATTTTCTTAAAACCTAAAATGAGGGCCTCCTCAGACAAAGTAACACCTTCTAAACAAACCATTTCAACAGGGACTTTTCGTTTTATCAAAGCACTCTTGGGGTCTTCAATCAGGGGGAAAGATTGAGTCGGTTTTCGGCCAAGAGCCTTGACTGTGACAAAAATAAACGTCAATACGACAAAACTACATGTCAATACATATTCATGCCAACGAAACAGAGAGGTAAAGTGAAATCAAATCAGAATATACCGGTCAGTTGAACAAGCATTCTCCCAAGTCGGACCTTGACAATGTCACTGCGTTGAGGCTTCTCACTGCGTTTCCTCTTGAGTTTTTTTACCGGTCCTTGTGTAGCTTCTGCAATGGCATCAGCCATCGCAGAACCTTGCGCGTAAGTAGCGAAAACCCGAGCCAAACCGCTGGTCTTGTTGGCCCATCGTGCAACTTGTCGGTGGGTAGTAAACTCCTTTGTCCATCCCAATTCGTTCGATTTATCTGGAGTGAGGGTGCTTGATCCCACAAGATAATACGCAAAATTGAGGCGATTTGCTAGACATGCAAGCTAAGTAAAAAGAAACGTCACAAGCATATTAGACAAGTTGATGATCAGGCATTGGTAAGGACAAACAAATATGAAAAGATGTGTTTGACAAACGATACTCACCTCATGTGCATGCTTTTGAAATGCTCGCAGTGACTTCCTTTGAAGGAGCCCATCCGAGGGGCCTGCCTTTGGCTTTGAGATGTTAGCTGAAACACGTTCATCGTCCACCATCTTCTCATATATAGGTCGATATTTTGCCTCTTCTTCCACAGTTAATCGTCTAACCTTTGGTAATGGTACAAAAATATCTCCAACATCCTCATCTTCATCATCAAGATCTTTGCTCTCACTCGGTGCAAACGGGTTGGGCGCTCCAGCTAAGGCATAGAATAGTGACGGGGAGAAAATTGCTTTGTGATCGTCGTCTAGAGCTTTCCAGCGATCAGAGTTGATTCGGTTTCTTTCGCCTAACTGAACACCCCCATCTTCCTGGCCTTTTCCGGGCACTTTTGCACATGTCAGAAACTCAAAACTAAAGCTAGAATCCAGAAAAACTTACTAGACAAGGATAGAGCGTCTTTTGCATACGCTAGGTACATGTCAAGGTTCCTAGAAGGCTTCTTGGGTGCGACTTCGTCACTGGATCAAATCGGAAACATCATCAATCAGCATGCCATGTGAATGAATTAATAAACAAAATAAATGAATCACATTGCTTTCTTGATAATCCGTAGTTGCACTTTATCAACCAGTGCTAACATCAACAACTCATGCTCGTATTTTAAATGGGCAAGTTGTGCCTTAGCTTGAACTTCGCTGCTTGCTCGAGTCCCAGTGGAAGATTTGTACTTTTTGATAGCAGTGCGGATACGACCAGCAGGCCAGGCGTCCATATGTTGTGTGTAATTGTCAACTGTGAGATTATCGGCTTCATCTAAATCTGAATCGTCTTGGTTGATTGTTGAATCGTGGTTTTGGTTGGTGTGTGTTTCATCTTCATTCTCCTCACGATGAGTTTCAGTTTGAGTGACACGTTTAGATTTTTTGCTTGACTTCTTTTTGCTTCCGGACTGAGCATTAGTGGTAGCTGTGGAACCTGTGTTAAGTTGTGAGGCAGTTTGTTCGGCAGGACCATTCGTGCGAGAAGAGGTACGAGTCAAACGAGGCATTGAGATAGTCGGTGGTTTAGAGGGGCAAGATTCAAGTGAGGTGATAATTAATGGAGACAGAAGGGAAGACAGCACCAAGGATGAGTTCGTTGAGGAATAACAGAAGGGCAACGGATTTCACGTGCTGACGCAAGCACTGTGTGTACATTGTCACTTGTATTTCACAAAGGATCCTGGATATCTTGCTTGATTTACCCCACACGAGTATCAGGTCACATGTTATTGCATGTCACAGATATGACACTGATTTAACTCGTTAAACCAGTCAAGACTCAAAGGTGTAAACATAAAAGCAATATCATTAATCAAAACCTATTGAAACCGGATCCGTTTGAGCGGCAGTCGGTACCGTTTACCCAAAGCTATGTCCAACTCAGAACCCTGCCAAACAACCGGTCCTTCAAGTATGAGCTCCCTGAGCCCTGAAACCAACACTTTAATCCCTTTCGAACTCCTTATCTCGTTCCCTTTTTTATCTTTCATTCGCTCGCTTTGTGTGGTGCAGGACTGACAGGTTCAGGCTGCTCAAGATCCACAGTTTTTCTCAGCAAGGATGGGGATTGACAGGTTCAAACCCATCCCTTGCTCGCTTCTTTCGTTTTCAATGTTGTTCGCTCTCTCCTTTGACACTTCTAGTCAAATTTTAAGATCATGAACGCTGATGCATTTGTTTTACTGTTTGTTTGTTTGTAGATACCAAAGTTAGATCAGTAGCTTGGTGATCGATTGCTTCAATCTCCAATTTTCTCTGATCCATCTCTATCTCAAAGTGATTCAATCATTCAAACCCATCCCTTGCTCGCTTCTTTCGTTTTCAATGTTGTTCGCTCTCTCCTTTGACACTTCTAGTCAAATTTTAAGATCATGAACGCTGATGCATTTGTTTTACTGTTTGTTTGTTTGTAGATACCAAAGTTAGATCAGTAGCTTGGTGATCGATTGCTTCAATCTCCAATTTTCTCTGATCCATCTCTATCTCAAAGTGATTCAATCAATCGTTCACTTCAT
>NW_006768802.1:175588-250012 GCF_000204055.1 Melampsora larici-populina 98AG31
TCTGTAAGTTTATCTTGGATTTGTTTCGTCAATGGTTCACATCATATTTCTAATCACCTTTTTACCTTTAATTGTAGATCGAAGTGCCGAAACCAGAAGAATTTACAACTTTCAAAGAAAAATCCAAAGAAAAGAAAGCATAATCAACACTCAAAAAACAACTAACTGGTCCGAAATGATCGAAAGTGGTAGGATCCAAGGAATTGATTTTGTTTGAAAGTAAATCAAATGTTAATAAAGACCCATATAAAATCAAATACACCGATTTCATCTTCTCTTCTCTATTCATCTTTCGTCTTTAATGACTTTGGACTAATTGTTTTTTTAAGTTTGCTAACATAGTTAAAAATTGATTTCTCAAGTTTTGTTTTTGTTTATGACCAATGACAAATTTAAATCTTCATGTTGTAGAATGTTATTTGTTTTCTTTCATATTAACATCAATTATAAACTATTGAAGAGGAATATCCATCAACAAGAACCAAATCAATACCCAAAAAAACCAAAAAGAACAAAAACCATCTCCTATATGTATATCCATGTTTATCATGTTACTTTTTACCATTAGTCTTACTTCATTTATGTTCTGATTATAGGTACCTGTGACCGACCAAAAAAATTGTTTTACAACAACACTGTTGGTTTTCACATTACACCAATGTGAAAACATTTAAATAAAATTCGAGATGATTCTATGATGAAAGGATACTCTGTGCTTGCCTAATTACCTTACGGTTTGACACAAGATGATATGATGTTCAGAAGATGAACATTGACTTTGTATCCAAGGCCTTAAGTAAAAGAAACCCATCCTATGATGCTTGTTATGGTGGGATCTGTGCCCTCAGAGCTCACATTACATTCATTTTTTCATAAGGAATGTGACCTTATCAACAGAACTCAGGTCCATCAATTATGGACCCCACGAGCTTACTGTACACATTGTCTTCCCTACTTTGTAATAAACACCTAATATGCCCAAGTGTCTGGCCAAAATACTCGTGCTCTCTGAATAGCCAGACCTGTTAGTTAAACTTAGAAGGAAAAAATTAAATGAAATTCAAAATAGGATCATGTAGTTGAGCAGGAGGAATAAGTGCAATATATGGCAGGAAATCACTGATATGATGATGAAGATGAGGAGTTGTCAGAATATGTTGATAATGGAACATGTGTACCTCAAAGAGCAACACATTTTTCATTAATGATACTGTTTGATAAATTCTCACCTTCAATGTGTTTGTGTATGCTTTGTAGTTGAGGGGTAGGAATAAGTGCAATTTTGAGCAGTAAAGCGCTGATATGATGATGATGATGAGGGTTTATAATAAAAAGTTAATAATGATTAATGTGCAACTTGAAGAGCAACACAATTTTTATTAATGATATTTTTGACCAACTCCTCATCTTCAATGTGTTTGTGCCAGCTTTGTGGTTGAGTTGGTGTGATCTTTCCAGTTTTGAGTACTAAAATCCTCATATGATGATGAAGATGAGGAGTTGTGTTGAGCTTGCATTATATGGAAGGTGCAAGATGCAGAGACACACCTTTTTCATTAATGGTTTTTTTTCATAACTCCTCATCTTCATAGCAAGTGAGTGGCTTTGGTGCTGGTTTTTGTGTGAAAACCACTGGGATGCGTTGTGTGACCAATGTTGTGTCACCTGTGATTTCATGTATCTGACCCAAAATTCACCTCAAAACCCACACACACACATTGAAGGGGAGGAGTTTTAAAAAAACTTGCATAATAAAAAATATGCATCCATCTGAGCTGCACATTCTGCATTAATGATATTTTTTCATAACACCTCATCTTGATCATCATATTAGGATTTTAGTACTCAAAACTGGACAGATTCCACCAAATCCACTACTAAGCTGGCACAAACACATTGAAGATGAGGAGTTGGTCAAAAATATCATTGATAAAAATTGTGTTGCTCTTCAAGTTGCACATCAATAATTATTAACTTTTTATTACAAACCCTCATCATCATCATCATATCAGCGCTTTACTGCTCAAAATTGCACTTATTCCTACCCCTCAACTACAAAGCATACACAAACACATTGAAGGTGAGCATTTATCAAACAGTATCATTAATGAAAAATGTGTTGCTCTTTGAGGTACACATGTTCCACTATATAACCTTGATCACCTTATCAATACTACCTCCAGTGTTCCCGTTATTGCTTTGGTTTGTCTTGTTGTTGTGGTAAATTCACATTGCTTATCACTCAATTCCACTGTCTGATGTGGCCATTGCAACCATGGCCTTGAGGTCTTGATATTGTGGCCAGGCATTCCTAAAAGAATTCTGGGTATCACAATATGAATATGGCCAAAGATCATATTTACATCATGACCATTTTGCTGAAGATGAAGGAGATCAGCCAGTGAGAGACTTATCTCTTTCCGGAGAATGATCAAAAAGGTTTATGTAACCAAGACCTCATCTTGACACATGAGACATATTTGACAGCCCCTTGTTCATCCAGACAGAAAGGCAAGTGAAATGTCCCAAATACCTTCAAAAAGGGGTGTATAGGACAGTAGCACCCCAATTAGTTTGATGGCTTGTCCCAATTGGTCAATTACGGAAATATTTGTTAGCTTAAAACTTATATCAAGGTCAATGACCACATTTGGCATGGCACATCCCCCTCACCTCCATCGCATATAGTCTTAACTTCATACTTCAATATTTCAATGGGCAATCACGGAAACTCGATCCCGTGCCCGCTAAGTCAGGCCATCAACAAGCGTTCACAAAAGACAAAAGGCAATGCTGAGATCGAGCTCGACGAGATCAATCGACTTGAAGATGAATGGGCAGATAAACGATGTACGAAGCTCAGGAAAGTCATTTTGAATCCTCCGTTGAATACAAACGAAGCCAGTACATCAAATGAAACAAATAACCTTGAAGTTGAAGATGAAAACACCGGTCCTGCCTCACCTAATCATTTTAATCTTGATTACAACATGTTTCCTGATGAAGACGACCCGCCGCCAAGTCCCAGTGAAAATGAGTCCGACACTTCCGAAGAAAACGACGAGGTGGTTCGGCATATCACTAGTGTATCCTACCAACAAAGGCGAGTACGGGAGGAGTTGCAATGGCGTCAAAACCTCACTCCGATGTTTGTAGCTTTCATGGAAGCCAGCAAAATGACTTTGCAGTGGGGAACAGCGTCCTGGAACATTGACTGGAAACCAGAATGCGGCTGCTCTACTGCCAAGAAGAGAACTCGGCCTGTGGATGTTGTGGACATATTCAGTATGTATCAATTAGTCCTGATCCTTATGTACCACAACTAATGAATGACCAAATAACATAACCCAGGTCGTACCAAAATGTTAATCACGTTCTGCTCTTGCCAGCCAGATGTGGTCCGATTGATTCAAATGGGATATATGGGTGGCTCACCTACTCATCCCAAAAACGCTTTTTCATTACGTTTGCTCCGATTCTTTCACATACTTTGGAAGTATGGGAGTATACGAATTCAGCCTTTTGTGCGAGCGGTAGATGAATTCCTTGACGCCAGTAATGCACTGATGCTTAGCAAAAGTACAAAAAAGGTCAGTAGTTTGAAAGTGTTTCGAAAATGGTCACCAAGGAGGAAACTGATAGAATGTTGATCAGCCACGACAATGGCGCCAACCTTTTTCATCTGCGATAGATGCATATCGACACATGTTACGCCTACAAAAAGAACTTACCAATCGGGCCCTTTCGCTGACAAATCTTGAGCAGCTGGCCGCCAACTGCCCTCGCTGTTTTGGTCCTTCCAAACTTGATCAAGAAACCGACGAACCTGATCATATAGTTTGCCTCGATGGAAACTTTCAACAGCGTAGACACCAAGCAGCCAGCGTCGAGAACTCCCAAATTCAATTAAGGTACCCAGCGTTATTTGTTCAACCAGCCCTGATTGAGAAGTGGCGTGTAAAGGGGGCCAGTGCACCACACTACAATGATGATCTTGTGTGTATCAACTCACAATCTTATATGTGATATATTGTCTTCAAAAAGTTCATCTCTGTATTTTCCTGTAGGATCCTTGTAGTCAAATGCATACCGCTGCGAATGATACAAGGACGGCTTCGACTTGGCGCGGATGTGACAATACAGGACTACTGGGCATGGTGTGTCGACATGACCATGCCCTAGCTTTCATTAATATTGAGAAGAGCGGAGAAAAGTATGTCCATCTTTGAAATGGCACATACTTTGGTATCACTCACGTTTACATTACCTATCTAGGGCACACTTTGCTCATACAATGGTGGACTGGCTACTTGACAGAGCAAAAGAGCCAGATGACGAGCGACCGAGAAAGTGTGCGTTTCTCTACGACATTGGCTGTAACCTCGAGAAGGGTATCAAAAAGGTATCTCTTAGAATCATGACGATTCATGATACAAGCTGATGTGTGCTATTCCCTACGTTCTTCCAGAGAGGACTCTTCCAGGGGGAAAGAAGAGCTAAACAGATTATGTTTGGTACATCTGTATTTCACTCGTATGTACACGAATGGGGCTGCCAGTTGGGATACAGCCCACGGTTTAACTTGGGTTGGGGACTATCAGATGGAGAAGGATGTGAACGTACTTGGTTTGTACTCTGTTCCTTGGTGGCTGCACTTCGTTACAGTACCAAGCAGCATAGACTCAATGCGATCAATTGTAAAGCGAGTCACAACAATGACGTACTTCGTGCTAATGCAGGTAAGAGCTGATCACTTACTCACACCAATATTATGGTTTTCAGAAACTTAGTTGTCATATTTTCGTTTTGTCAGTACAATCAATCAAATCGAAAACAGCCCGTGCCGAGAAAACCCGAAAACAAAACTTGGACATAATAAAAAGGATTGAGCAGCAGCCTCAATATAATCGAGAATACTTCGGTGCCCAGTGGGAGCGGCAGAAGACTATACAGTCACAAGTCATTGGTTCCAATGACCTTTGGGCTCTCGAAAAACAATTGGCACAGCTTATGGACTTTGAGGAAGATTTGAGGGAGTCACAGTGAGTCCGTTTGGTTATGATAGTTTTGAAACGTCCTCATCAATGTTGCTGTTACAGGGCTAAATTGACTCAGATTCGGCAACGTCGGCGAGGAGAACGGACTGAAGCCGACCTAAACAATCTGGCCAGTCTACCTGGCTTGATTATTTATCTTGAAGAGGAGATCGAGGAGGTTGTGATTGACCTTGGTAGTGAAAGATTTCGAAATCTACCTGAAGCTTCGGGTAAGATCTGTTATTCTTTTTTGCTTGGTTTTAATGTCTTAATTTCTCACATTCTTGCCTTTAGATGATAAAGGCAAGTCTCTAATCCGAATTCGTGTTGCCAAACAAAACCTCTACGAAGCCAAAGTTGGAGTAATCGAGCACAAACGACGGTGGGATGAACGTGGGCAGGGTGAGTATAATATCCAAGTATATTGATGGATGTAATGTTTTTGTTAATTTCATTTCTAGGTACTAAAATTCAGGATCGTATGAAGACTATTATGACGAACAAACAGGCATTGTTAAAAAAGAAATGGCAAACTTACCACGACATGACAATCAAGTTTAACGAAACATATCCAAGTCCGAACCCCCTAGAACTTAAATCCTTCGATGATGTCAAAGGTTTGGATATCAGTGATGATTTTTGGAACTTTGGCGAGCTGCAACATCCACAAGAGAGGTGGGCAGTCGATCAACCTACTCAAGTGGGAATCAGAGCGTTCCTTGCAATACGAAGCTGTGATGAGGAGCTGCGACGTATTGCAAAAGAAGTGCGTAGTCTGATGGAATGGTCCATCGTGATGGCTGGGAAACTGGAGAGGTTACATCTCTTGTCAGAAAAAGGTTGTAACTCTCTATAAATCCTTTGCTCTCCATTCTGATACTGAAATTTGAGTCGTGCTTAGCTTGGGACCCAACAGCAACGTCATTGCAATTGGATTTGGTGGTGCCGAGTGAGGCAACTCCACCTCGCATAACTAAAAAGAATTGGCTGAAGTACAGTCAGGTTCTGAAGTCATTGCACCATTCAATCAGTTTTAATCTTACTCGAACCTGGTTGGAATGGAATCATGATCTACCAGAGGTACTGCAAAAAACTTCCATTTACTCGGATTTGGGCAACAAGTACGACGAGGGACTTGCTCTCAGCTGGAGGGGTCTAATTGCAAGTTGCCAGCTTGGTTGGGAAAATATAGTACAGGCTCAAACAAGGATTGCTCAGCCAATTGATCCTTTAGAGGATGCTGAGCTAGATTTGTTTGATCTTCATATCCATGCCGATGGCTAATTTGTTTTTTGTGATTCATTCTTTGTTTTTATTTGTTATCTAAGCATTGCAATTCTTGGTCATAAATATTCGTTCTAAGTACAGTATTGTATTACAAACAATACTAATGCTACAAATCTTGCTGGATGAGATGCGATGAGAGCTTGAGAGGAGGTTAGGATTGCTTTCCTGATGATCGGTCTGAACTGTATGATCAATCCACACAATGGGAGATTTATGAGTTTGATTTATGAGTTTTGAGCAATCGGTTTCAAGTTTGATTACACATGATTGAGTGGAAGGGGACCTAGTAAAAGCAAGATGACGGGTTGAGTAAGCGTTGATTGGATCTAGAATCGAGAGATTTGGAAGATCAGGTATCGGGATGAGTACTTAGCTTTGCCTATGATTGATTTTTTCAAGTAATGAATGTGATCAATTGTTGAGTTTGATACATTGTTGTTTTGTTGTTGTTTTCGATTTTGAGATGTTCAGCTGTTGTTATTTTGAGGAAGATGAAGGCCATCAGCCGGATGTTTTTAATTATACATATGTACCTTTGGTGAAAGTGCAATCTGTCAACACCACCAGATCTATCTGGTGTATGTCTGGTCAGTGGTGGGTATTTGTCCAACATCATCAGACATGTCTTACATCCAGATCCGTCTGGGGCGTGTCTTATATCCAGATCTGTCTGGGGCATATATTACATCCAGAACAGTCTGTGGCATGTCTCACATCCAGACGTGTCTGGCTGTATAGACATGTCCCAGACGGATCTGGATGCAAGACATGTCTGGACTTTTGTGTTGTTGTGGAAGACCACCAGACTTGTCTGACGCACTCAAAGTGTGTCAGACAGGTCTGGCTTTTTTTTTCGAAAATTTCAAGTCTTGGAAGGGTTTTTTTTTAAATTTCTCATAGGCCTAATGTAGTTTCAAATGCACAAAAATGTGTTTCTTGATGGTGCAAATTCAAAAAAATTTCTACCTTGAGACAAAATGTACAACCAGGATCTGTCTGGCTTATCTGGCGTATCTGCCATGATGCGTTTCGGAAGCTATCTGTAGGTAGTCGCACATTTAACTTCGGGTAGGTACCAAAGGCTTAAGGCGCCACAGGTGTCCCATAATGTGGATGGAGCCCGGGGGCAAGCTGGCATTTTTTCACATGAAGTAAAACCCTTTGGCATCCAACTTGTTCCCAAATGCCGACGACATGTCCTACATGGATAGGTCGGTTTGGTTCGTTTTTGAAATCCACCTGCGTCCAAAGGCCATTTGGGCTTCAGGACATGAAACCAATGTAATTGAAGTTTGGGGAAACATACCAAAATGAAAGACTTGTTAAGAACTTTCTGACCATTCTCGAGTGCTACCTGGAGTCCTCTTTTCCACTGGGCATTTGGCCATTGCCGGGCAAGTTCACGTGGTACATCGTCTCCGTCCTCATCGGACTGGCCTGTCCTTTTGGGGTCTGAGCTTGCTCTTTGATTAGAATGGGAAACTGATTTATGAAAAAATTGAAACAAGCGCTCACATGTAACTTTCAGAGGGTAAAGGAAGGTGAAGGCCGAGCCCATGTCGAATCACACGCTCTTTGAACAAACCACGGAGGTTTCTGGAGGCTTTTGCACGAGTACCAAGTTTGGAATCAAAGAAGGATCCACCCGAAAGAAGCATTCTTATCAACCTAGTGTCGTTGAACCGGTTCGCAATGTCATGACCAGGCGCATGGCGATTTGAATGAACGGAAGCTTGACGAGTGTCACCATTTTGAGACTCAAACTTTTCGGTTGCAAAGAGGCACGCTGGTCCAAATCTGTCAATTGAATATGGTAGGTGCGTGAGCATGTGAAATTTGGGTTTGTTAGTCCATTGCGCATTCAGCGCAATCAGTTGCTTCAAAAACCGAGCAATAACGATCTTGAGGTCCGAGATATAGACATCCTTGTTGAAAATTTTTGGCTGAAAAACATAAGATGCCAAATGAACTAATGTGATCCAACAGTGTTGGTAATCCTTTGGAATAAAATCAAAAAAAAACAAATGGTGCAGCTTGCAAGACAACGCGAAAGTCTTTGCCAAGGAGGCTGTTGGCATAATGGACCATGTTACGCGCTTGTATCGGCGCAACATTCAACCCATCAACTTCGAATCCTTGCCAACGCCCGTGGATCGTTAACAGTTCAGCAGGCAATAATTTCGAAATGACATCGCGATATAGATATTTTGTCACTCCTAGAAGTACCACATGTAGAGATTCCACAGGAGTGTCTAAGTGACCATCAAAAGCTACATGGAAACAGTTAGCCCCCAGGATATATGGGCCTGATGGGAATCAAGAGCGTACCTGCCAAACGTAAGAAAGGGTTGAACATATGCTCGCCATGTTTTGCTTCCAAATCAAGACAATGACATATAATGTTGTCCTGGGAGGTCTGCTCCCCTTTTGGTCGGTGCTTATTTTCCCGGTAGATCTGCTGGATTTTTTTAGCAAAAGGTAGATTCAGAGAGTCCCGAGTCCCGTATTGTTTTGATAGGTCGTCAAATTGCTTGATGCTTTTAGGGTGCCGCGTGAGGCTCCATAGCTCCTTGGTATGCTCTCTGGTGCGGTCCCAGCTGCGGAAAGGCAGGGTGGCCTAAGAACATTTCACCTGAGTTAGTGAGGTCCATACTAACTCTGGTGAAAGTATACAAAAAAACCTCACCGGCAACCAATCATGATCAATTCCAACAAACTTTTTAACATATGTTTCAGTTTGTTTTTCAGCCCGCGACTCCACCGTCAGATCACAAATGCGGCAAGGTGATAAAGTCCCCAAAGGATTCGTGGTGTTTGAAATTTTGGCATGCATCGGAGAGTCTCCCATGTGGCATAGGATAAAGGGCATGAGGAGGACGTCTGCCTCGATGCTACAATCATAAGATTGAAATCCGTTGGAAGAGCCACAGCTATCATGGGTCGAAATCAGTTTTCCAAAATGACATGAACATAGACCGAGCAGGGCAGGCAAGAGCAAGACTGACTTCAATTCATCCACAATCTGATCTCCTTGCTCTAAAGCACTTGCAATATTTGAAGTACACAGCGGGTGAATATGGTACTCCTGGTTTGTGAGTTTCGGTCTCAATCCAGCCAGCGCGAAGTAAAACGACATATGCTTGTTCCATTTTTTAGAGACATTACCAGATGTATCATCTGAATACAACGCAACAGGTACACTTCGGATGATCAAACCATTCGCTCTCACTCGCCAAGGATTGGGGAGTGAAATGCGCTTTGTACCTTGTGGGGTTTCCTCTAGATAGTTCCACAAACATGTGATCAGCATCTTCCTTGATTGTCAAAACAAACATTGAATAACTCACGGAATAATTGGGTGTTGGTGTCACACCACTTCAACCCATTCTGCAGTTCGATCCTGGTGAAAGAGCAGGCAAAAGATGAAACTTCCACATCCAAAAGCCGCCCGGAATCAAACTTTGGCTCGCCAGCAACGCAGAAGTCGTGAGAGCCTCGCGCCATGTTTAACACTGCCAAGCACTTCGCCTGTATGACCTGTTGGTCTTTATAATAGAACACCGGTACAACTACACGCAAGTCCGAGAGCTGTGCTGGCTCATATATATAGAAGTGCTCTCCCTCCACATCTACCATAGGCACTCGAAGATGTGAGGGTAGGTCTTCGCGCCACTTTTTTGATTGTGAATAACGATCGACGGTGACGCCTTTGTCATTTTCCGGAAGAAACTCAAGGTTTGGAGCTATTTCGGGGTTGCAGAGCTCCTAAAACGCTACATCAGGGATCTCATACCTACACGGGGAATCTTTGGAATTCCTGAATTACTCACCTGTGATATGATATCACAGACTGAAAGAGTGAAACAGGGGTTTCTCAGCGGACTGATTTTTTCCGAGACCGTCAGCCCGAAACGGGCCTTCAGCTCTTTACGAATTTTTTTCAAATGTCCTGCAGTATATCATCCCAAGGTTTGGTCGTGGGTCAGTTCTACAGGGGTGCTCAAGGCAGTTACATCACAGGACGATCTTTGGACATACCAAGATCGGGCAGATCCACATGCAATATTTTATTCAAAATGCAGCGTATACGTGTGTACTCCGCGGTTGACATCAGATCACGGCCAGTTCCCAACATCAACAACAAGGCCGTGTGCTTGACAAGGCAAAGGTCCATTTCCGAGGAACATCAGCGAAAAACACAGTTGGGTTGTAAGAGATGCCAATTGTACGTACCTCTTTCTTGCGGAGAGGGTACCATGGAAGCCACGAGTCCGTCCCTGCGGTTGCGCTGGGTTTGTTTTCCGGTAGAGTGCCTGTGGCGTTATCTGATTTGGAACTGCCATCCAACATCCTGTCCAGGTCGAGACTGGCCTCTCTAGATTTGGGAAACTCCACATTTGGTCGAGGGGACGAGCCGTATAGTGACTCAAAATCTTCCGAGTTTGAGTCCATATCTGCACCCAATAGGTCATAGATCCCTTGAAGAGCTTCGGTGTCCATGGCTTCGGTGTCCATGGAGCCCTCGATGGGTCCGCCGCCATCTTCAGCGATCCTGCCAGACTGAGGCAGAGACGTTTCCTCTTGCGCCGAGGCCAGATGAGGCTTCGAGAGGCAAGGCCAGGAGGTGCCATTGTGGGAAGAGCCATCGAGCGCCTGTCCAGCTCCACGCGGACTCGGTCAATGTGAGTCTTTAACTTACAGTGCTTGCTCTTGTCCATGAAAGTACGACTGGTACAGAGCTTGCACGTCCAAGCGCCCGTGTTTGTCCCAGACGTGCTTTGCACAAAGACTAAACGACACGATCAAAAAGGGTTTGTAATGCATCCAATTGGGACTATGTGATCGCAAACAAAGGCTCACATTCATGGGAACTGGCCTGTGCCAATGTTATAAAACCGGCTGGCATTGTGGTCCTCGGTGATTGTTCAAAGATAATTACGATGAAGTGCAACAAGGGTGGTGATGGATCCAACAAGTAGAAGAGACAGGATGTGCGATTGATGTGGTCGGTCACGGCAGTCACTGTCGACAACGATGTGCTTCAGCGGGGGCTAGGAGGCAGTTGTCTCTGGCATTCTAAATACCTTACTTTGTCCGAAAACTTGTGAAGCATCAGAGAATGCCCTTCAAGTGTTTGAAGGGGGATGCCCTTCAAGTGTTTGAAGAAGGGCATTGATGGTGATACCACGGTCAACCATCTCTGAAACGTGGAATCATGGCACGTTTGATGTGTCTCTCACGCTAGTCTCAAACACAAAGGAGCTCGGTGTGCAATGAGCGGTGCAAGAGCGTGAGATTTCATCACATGCAAGTCATCTCAGCTCGCTGTGATTGCGATGGATGAACTCCCTGTCACGTTGGGCCTCGGTGACGCTCGCGTTAATGTGATGATGTAGTGATTATATGTGACTAAAACGGCAACGTGTTCGTGCAGGGTTTGGGCCGCTAAAAATGCCCAATCTCACGTCTTTTTGCCCAAAAAGGCTTTAGTGGTGTAGTGGCGCGCCTGTAAGTGTTGGAGTCTCTCAAGGTCAACAAACTCTTCTCAACAATCGTACTAAAACATCAACCTCAATGCCCAAAGATGAATCAAAATCCGCCTTGTCTCAATCATCAAGCAACTCCAATGAATGGGTCTCACCTACTGACTCGTGTTCACTTCGTTGGACAGGATTCTTAATGTCTGGAACATGTGCTCTAACCAAAGGACGCAGACTTGCACAGTGTACTCACTGCAAGTTAGTCATGGACGGAAAGCCAAGTCACCTTCAAAAGCATATGACTCACAGCTGCCGATTGATAACAGGTGAAAAAAGATCTGAATACATTCAACTCATGGCCAAAGAACCATCTGATTCTATCAAAACACCTATCTCAAGCAATTCAGCAGTGCCTTCTTCCACCATCTCTTTGACTAAAAAACCCGGCATTGTCCTCAATTATTGTCGCAATGAGACACTTCACCACTTCTCACAACGTAAGCAAGACAAGATGGATGAGCTTTACCAGATACTATTGGAAGCAATGATCAGTGGAAGTATACCTGTCAATTTTCTCCACAACCCCGCCTTTTGACGTTACCAAGAGCACCTTTCCGTTGCAACTTATCAAACTCCTTCATATTTCATAATGATGGATAGAATACTTCCCACTTTACATGCAAATTGCGTACTTGAAATGTGTAACGACCTCAAACAAAAAAAGGCCTGACCATCTCTTTGGATGGGTGGACCGATGTAGGGAGAAACAGTGTCTATGCTGTTCTGGTTCTCCGCGGAAACGAGATAAAACACTACATTGATCAGCTCAATCTTCATGAGAAGAGACATACATCTGAAAATATCCTCTTAGCTTTGGATGAAGCTCTCAAAGGTTTGGAGCTCCGGTGGGATAACATCAATGCTGTTGTCACAGACTCTCCTTCAACTAAGGTCAAGTTCTGTGGAAGTCTATCCCTTTTTGTTTTTTTGTTTTATATGTCATGAAACTTACTTTCATACTTATTTGATATAGAGGCTCGTGCAAGAGGAGCATAATCATGTTTTTGGATTATCATGTGTCTTACATGCATTCAATCTTATTGCTAAAAACTTTCTTGACCACCCAACTATGAAGGATGTTACTTTTTGCAACAAAAAGCTCGTAAATTTCTTCACATCATCCGCATTCTGGGCCGAACACCTTGCATCTTGGAGAAAGAAAGAAGGTGTCACTCATGGTATCCAGACATTTTGTGAGAGTCGTTGGTTCAGCTTCACCAAAGTCTGTCTTTTGGTCAATCAGCATGAGATTAGATTCCTGAGATGCGTTGAAAAGGCCAAGGATCAATCAGTGGACACACCTACAATTCCACTTCCCATTTGCCAGCTAGTCCAAACTCAAGATCACTCTACTGCAAACAAGGCCCTTTTTGGGTTTCTCAAACCAGTTGTGGATGCACTTGCTCGTTTGGAAAGTGAAACCACCTCAATTGCCAATATCTGGAAAGAACTTTGTACAGTGTACTGTGCCTTAAAAACCATCAATATCTCAATATGGCCCCAATAAGTCAACTTTAAGAGCGATTGTCTTGAGCTTTTGGATAAACGCGCACAGATGTACCAGGGCAATATCTACATTGTTGGATTCTTCCTCGCTCCAAGTTATAGTCATCTTGCAGTCTCTCGGAGATACTCAATCATGGATATTCAAATAATGATGGTTAACATCGCTTTTGTCTGGGGTTACTCAAAGGCCGATGCAATCAACCTGAAAGATCAAGCTCGCATGTAACTTGAAGGTATTGAGCCCTTCAACTTATCCAAGACCTGTAAGTAGAAGATACTGTAGAAAATCCAAATGAACAAGTCGCAGTTGAACTCCTTCAACTCCAAACTGATTGATCCTATTTCAAAATGTCTTATATGTAGTCTTACTCGCACTCGATTACTGGCGCAGCTTACCAGCAACACTAACTACAAACCAGATCTGGCTGCACTGCCAGCATAGATGCCTCGGGTTGAGAAATCCGAGGCATCATTGGAGACAAATCCTCGGACAGACCTTGTCCAAGGTTTTTGCCCGAGGTATTTTTTTCCCTGAGAATTACCTTGGATCAAAACCTCGGGAAGCTTCTGTCCAAGGTTTTGCATCCGAGGATACCTTGGATTACAAAATCCAAGGCAAATATGTTGGTGGTGCTGTTTGCCATTAAGCTGCTTAATCTGGTAGCCCATGCAGGTGGTGTTGAAAGCCTTTTCACTCATATGGCAGCTACCAAAACCAAGTCTTGCAATCAGATGACTCCAACTCACTTGAAGATGATATTGCAAGTTGAACTATCACTCGCGCATAACTCCAAAAAGATTGAAAGTGGACGGAAAAACGATCCCAAAATCAAAATCAAAATCGAAATCAAAAAGGACAGCGACTTTGAATCTCAGTCCACTTGCTTCTCAGGACTTGAAGAACTTGAGGAGTTTGAACGTGGAGTCTTCCCTCAACAGGAAGACATCAATCCGGTATTCATGGGATTAGATCCAGGTCTCTTTGATGACATGATAGGGGATCTTTTTGATCTCACTACTTTTGTACCTGGTTTGTTACACAGTGTGAAGTCCATACATTCAGCTGGTACCTTTGTAGATACATCAGCTGCACAATGGAATCCTGCTGATCTTTTTTGATCATAAGAAAGGCAGAGAACCTTTATAAGGGTTTTTTTCCGTGATTTTTTTACAAAAGGCGCGCGCCTACCGCGCCCCAGTGGCGCCGCACCTACCACGAAGTCATTTTTTTGCGCCCAGGCGCACCCCTTGAAATGAGAGTGCACCCACAACATGATATGTACATGGAGCTTTGGCTGATCCTCGCCGATCTCAAAGTCAAAATCTAGTCTTGAACTGGAAAAGTTACACCGCGGGAATTAATTAGTTTGAACCCCAATTGAACCGAATTTTGGTGTCTGGGTTCAAAATTTCCTCGAATCGTGAATTTTGTTCACAATTTGTTTGCAATAGGTTTGCCAATTGCCCTTGAGCGGTACTCTGTTGGCCCCGCGTATGTATGTACAGCTACAACATACAACAACCACCCCATTTCCAACCATTGAGCCATCTTTCCTTTGTCATGCATCCCCAGTCTTGATGCTCTGCACATTGGTGAATCTGCGGTGACTTTTGTTGAAAGGCGTTGTTGTTGTATGATGTAGCTGTGTATACACGGGGCGAGCAGAGTACCGCTCGAGGGAAATTGGCAAACTTATTGCAAACAAGTTGTGAACAAAATTCACAATTCGAGGAAATTTCGAACCCGGACACCAAAATTCGGTTGAATTGGGTTCAAACTAATTAATTCCCGCGGTGTTAGCAACAACGCGCAGGTTTCCGGCCGAACTGCGCCTGGTCCTTAACGACTGTGGGATGCTGTGGTAGATTACTTAACTCCGGCTAAAGATCTTTAACTTTAGGTTAACTAACTCCAAATTTGACACAAACGATTGCGGATGCTCTTATCGCTTTCCTCGGGTGTGAATGATTTTGGGGGTATACTTGAAACAGCTGTATTCCTGTCTGTACCCAATACAGCTGCATGTACTGACTCTGTTTGAAACGGTATTGTAGGCTTAGCCCTGCATACAGGCACAGAATGCAAGCTGCACAAGTCAAGAGAGCCTTAAGCTTATCCTCCCCTCCTCGTGTGCCCTCTCAATGATATCACATTGACAATCATCATGGACAACAACGGACTTGGTCTTGCTTCCTCCAACCATTCCACTCTTGCCGACTGGACCCCCTTTTCTGACATGGACCCTGAGGGCCAAGAGATCAAGCGCGTAAGACACCGTGTCCCTCGTGCCTGTGATGGCTGTAGGAAGATGAAGGTGACGTCCCGACTTATCTCTCCCTGGAAAATCTTTCATTACCTGATGTTGGTCCCACTTCCTTGGACGATTGAACACAGACAAAGTGTATTGTGCTGCATTCTATCCCTTGCGAAACTTGCAAACATGCCTCTCGTCCATGCACCTTCGACGCTATTGGCGTTAAGCGCGAAAGACCTCCCACCAAGCGGTTCGTATCTCTTTTTTCAGCTGGATGAGTAGATCATTCAGCCGAATATCATCCAGCCTAATCAAATAATGCGACCTCCCAACCAATCTACATGCGGATAGTGAGGTCCATCGAATGAATACCAGAATCCGTAGTCTTGAAAAAGTCCTCAAGGCTTTGGTACCGAACATCGATTTGAATTCACTTACGTTTTCGCATGAACATCTCCAGCCTACATTGGACTCCCCAAAACTTGCAAGGTCCAGTCAAACCACAGTCAAGAGGGTGCTAGACTCGAATACGCCTCAGACTGAATCTAACGCACTCTGCGATCTCGATGAAGTCTTTCGATCGATCGCTCATTTACGCATCACGCCGACAGACTACTTAGAACATTGCCAATCTGGGGATATCCCTGTCCGTAGTGCGCCCGGTCGATGGGAAAAACCTGATGGCTCTGGCGAGCCAGATCTGGCATACTACATGGCGAATGAGAATCGTTCAATCGTTGAGCGTACCATCGAACTTCACCACTACCGCAGCGTACCAAACGAATACTATTATCCTCCTCCCGACCTTGCCGAATCACTTATCGACCTTTACTTTGAAAAAGTTCATCCATATGAATACATCCTTCACAAGGGAGAATTCATGCGCGTTTACAACACTGGTCTTGTTCAAACTGATCACGCATTCCGTGCGCTTTGTTATGCGATCTTCGCTGCGGCGTCTCGGTTTTCGTCCGACTTCCGTGTCGCCCCACCACTTGATGACATGAAAGTAGACAGGCAAGCCGCAGGGGCCGTCTATGCCGCCGCCAGTAATTCACTTCTCACACCTTACACCTTGCCACCCACCCTGTTTGATTTACAGGCGATGGCTGTGCTATCGTACTTTTTGATTGGCACGAGTAGCCCGATGACGGCATGGTTTTCGACCGGAGGTTTCTTGAGAAGAGGTTTGTCCTTCAACATCTTGATGATCTCAGGAAGGTTCTGAATAGTCTTTTGACAATGTTTATCTTGATTCAAAGCGCAAGATGTGGGTACCCACCTCGCTGGCACCCCGCGATGGGAGACGTCGATAATGAAAGATCAACTCAGAAAACGAGCTTTTTGGTTCCTCCGCTTCCGGGAATTACAGCTTTCTACATCGCTTGGTCGAGCGTCTATCATGAGACACTCACCAATCACCATCAGTAGGTCATCAATCTGTTCACTTGTCAGATTAGGAAGTCTTACTGTCGTGTCACTCCCGTTTTATTAGCGAATCCTATCATAGTCGATGATGAGCGTTTGAGTCAGTTTTGTGAAGAATATGCTGGACAGGAACCGCAATTTGTTCAAGAACTTTCTCAGAACAATCAAATCCTCTTTCTCACAACTCGCGCCAACAAGGCCAACCTGGCTTTTTATCATCTACATTATCAATTTTCTCGCTCGCTGAATACCCTCTCCGCACTCAAAATTATCCCGGGAAGCAAGGCGTGTGACTGGGACCGGTCTTTTGTGCAGGAGATTGCTCAGTCTATTGACATATATGTCCATCGCGAGATACCCAATGACGCTAGATGGGACCCCGAAACATCCGACGAGGTAGACTTGGTGACCACATCCCGGTTTGAATGGTGGGTAGCCTCCATGAACCATTCTTTACTCGAGATGATCGTTGAGTTTTGATTTGTCTCATTTGCAAAACAGTCTTCTTGCATACCTGAAGATCTTTGTCCATCGACACTTGATTGCTACTCATCCTCAACGAGAGCTCGTAGCCTGTCTAGCTGCATCTAAAATGATGTTGAATGTAATAGACCACCTCAACAATCGAGGACTCCTCGAGCTAAGCGCTGCCTGGATGCCCTACCTGGTCAGTGTTTTGTATTCATACCCAAAAAGCTCGAAAGCACCTTCATACAACGCTTACACGCTCCATCCTAGATCACTTCGGCGGCCCTTACATTTACATTCGCTGTTTCTACTCGTCACGAATTCTTGACCGCATCTGATCGAGCAGAATCATATGCAAATGCCTACCGATGCTTAAACATCTTGGCCGCATCGGCGCCTACGTCAGTGCTACTTAGTCTGGGTAGCGTGCCATAGTTGCTGACCTTTGATCTACCCGATCGCCACCTTGTCACTTGCGGAAGGAAATAACAGCACGTTCCAAGCTGAAAAATTACATGCCTCGTTTGAATACTTACTCAAGTGCTGTGATGAAGAAATACTCAACCCGGGTTCGACTCTCTTTGGTTCACTAACGGACAGAGGAGCGAGTGAAACTCTACCAACTTCATTTTGTTCGTCTTCAGATACTGGAATTGCGCAAACATCGTGTGCTCCGAACGAGCTCTTGCCAATCAGTGCTACTGCACCCGGGGCTCCTTCAGTCAGCGCTAATGGGAGTGCTGGTGCAGTGTTTCTCAATGGTTCAGATGTGTCTGTCTTACCACTTACACTTGAGTTATTGAATCTTGCGACACCTCAGCTCGATGCTTCTTTATTTCAATTCCCAGGCACGGCATTTGATGTACCAGCACCGTGGGAAGCACCACAATGGATCCCAGTATTTGAATCAAATCCATCACTGCCCGCTGGATACAATGGGTTCATTCCTTCAACTGGGACTGGTTTGAACTTTGGTGATGGAGATCACAAAGCTTGCAATGCATCACCTCTTCCTGATTGGCCTGGGAGACCACTCTGAATATGTTTGATTGTTCATCCGTTTATGTATGCGATTTCATCCGTTCATGTATGCAATTTGTTGACTTTGAGGTTGGGACTGCTTGCTGTAGAATTTATGTCACAAATGTTGCAATGTTGATTCTCATCATTCTTAACAAACCCAGTTCTTTTTTCACTGAACAGATTCTTTTCCTCTCTTGTCATCTAATTCATCTTGCTTTAGCATCCCCACTTATGACTTCTTTTCTCCATGGAAATTGTTGATGAAAATTACCATTCTGTTGTACACAGTGAATATCAACTTTTTTGATAACACCCTCTGACAAAACTCCAATTTTGGAATCCCTTGAATCATGATGAAAAGATGTGGTAAAAATTATGGATTTAAGTGCAAATAGAAGACATTTCCTGGTTTGTTCAACAACTCTTGATATTGAGGCCAGTTGGGTTTAAGCTTGTCTGAACAGGACCCTGGTATGCTCCTACAAGAGATAGTCACACGGAATGATGACTTTTTGGCTCCTGCGGAATCCCGCCCCTGCCAAACTGCTAAGGCAGTCCCTGGCTTCCTCCATAGCTCTGGGTGAAGTTTAAACTTTCCTTGGAATTCCTTGCAACTGTTCACCACCTTTGATAACACCAAATTGGCACATAAACAATGAAACAGGATGAACCATTTCTCAACTTTTGACAGTCGGGTAACAAAGGAGGACAGGGGACAGTGGAAGGAAGATCAACAAAAAAGTGACTTTCATGTTTGCCATATTTTACAACTTGACCAAAGAATGCATCATTTGCTTGTGGGGATTGCACTGCTTCTGAACAGCATTGCTTTGACCTGATATCACTACGCCAAATTGAAAATTTACCGCTGAGTTTAGAAAATTGAGCAGACATAGAAAATTATGGAAAAGCTGGGAGGGGTCAGAAAAATATGAAAAAATGTTGATCGGGCCCTTTGGTGCATTCCGATCATCTGGCATATTTTTTCATATTTTTACAACCACAATGCAAATAATGTCAGAAACCCAATTTTGGTCCAAAACTGGCAGGTAGAGACACAGTGACCTTGCAACACCAACAAAATCATCAATTTTGCTCCAAAACATGTAGTGTCTTGACATTCTGAATGCCACTCTGGCTCTACAGCTTGGGTGCACAAAAAAGTTGTGTGTCTCCAAGAACAGGTGAGACATATCAAGAGTTGTACACAGCAGGAACCATACATAAGCATAGAAGTCATTACTAGAATGGCTTCAGCACCTTAATAAACCTTGTAGAGCCATCATGCGGCTTCCATAAATTGCAAGTGTTCAGATGATTGAACAAAAATACTCATGTTTTTGTGCTTGGAGGTTTTTGCCCAAATATTGCTAGTTTTGGACCAAAATTGAGTTTCTGACATAATATCCCCTGTTAGCATTTTGGTTTGGGAAGACTTCGAAAATCATGGCAAAAATATGCAAAAATATGCATGATGAGGGGACAGCACCCATGAATTGAATCCTTATTTTTTCAAATTTTTCTGACCTCTCCTGTATTGGTGAGATTTTTCTACAGTTTTGATTTTCTAAACTCAGGGTAAATTAGTGATCTGGCGTAGTGTATGAAATCTTTCTTGAGAGGGTGCATCTTTGGCCAATCATTGGCAATATGCTACCTCTGATTTTCTTCCCCAAGTTGTCATGACAAGTCGGAGAAATATTATTGGTAATATCATTTTTGGGTCTTGTGGGTGCTGCAATGTTGTCCTTGAGTGCTTTAAAAGGTCACCTTTGTCCCTTCCTCACCCTTGCTCATTGCATTCCACACATAGACTTGGTTTTCCCTAACAAACTGTTCATATCTGTTCATAATTGTCCATATCAATCCTTATTCCACATTGTATATACATTGTATATACACATTATTACGCTTGCACTTGTTTCTTTTATAGTCCTTCACGTATTTCAATGTCATTGTCAAGTGGGACTGCCAAATCTAATGGCCAATGCCAATCAACTCCTAGAAGTTCACCTGAAGGTTAGTGATTAGAAATTGAACCTACAAGCCTGAAGATTTAATTAAGTCCTTTTTTATCAGTGACTTGGCTTGGGACCACCTCTGGACACAACTTTCACCAGAAGAATTTCTTCGCCACCGGGGGCTACCTGAAGCCGCGGAACACCTGGATCCCCAATTACTTACACCTGATTGTGAAGGTGAGCATTAAAATGCAATCCCATCAGGCCAAGAAGACTAACTAAATGTGTCACCAAATTAGGCAGACAACACATTCCTTCCGTTGAGTTCATTGGAGCCAGACAACGCAGTCCCTCCGTCGAGTTTATTGGAGCCAGACAACGCAGTCCGTTGGTCGAGTTCATTGGAGCCAGACAACGCAGTCCCTCCGTTGAGTTCATTGGAGACAGACATCACAGTCCATCTATTGAAATCATTGACGGGGCACCAGGTGATTTTGATTGTTTGGATTCAAACACCAACACATTGTCAATGTGGCTGATTTATTGAGTCAATGTGATTAGTATTAAACCCAAGCCCTCGTCAACAGCAAGAGATAGAAAGGCTTCAAGAGTATCAACGCAGGCAGCAGGTCAAGGAAAAATGGCGTCAGATCGTCCACTCAATCCAAAATAAGCGCCGAGAGGAGTTCTAAGAATATCTTCAGTGTTTTGGAATCAAGGATATTGATGTGGAGTAAGGACCTGTTTGTATGCACGACAGCACCTATGAGCCACAATGACCACACACAATCTAACAAAGATAACCTGACCTGTTTGTATGCACGACAGCACCTATGAGCTACAATGACCACACACAATCTAACAAAGATAACCTGACCCAAATCATGGTACAGGAAATGTTAGTTAATAAGCTATCTTACTTTGATAACTGATCTTAGGAAGTCTTGAGATAAGAGATTCTCTTTCCAAAGATTATATTTATTCACCTGTTTGTATGCACGACACCACCTATGAGCTACAATGACCACACACAATCTAACAAAGATAACCTGACATAAAACGTTTAACAACACTATTAGAAATGAGTATAGATAAAACAATAAGAGAATATCACTAATACCTAAATCGTGGTACAGGAAGTGTTAGTTAATAAGCTATCTTACTTTGATAACTGATCTTAGGAAGTCTCGATATAAGAGACTAAAGAACTCATTCAAAAGAAAACAAAAACAATGTTGTGAGATCATAGGAAATACAAGATTGATGAAAAGTTGAAATGTACATACTTCTCTTTCCAAAGATGAGGAAAGAGAATTACAAACAAATTCACAGTAGTCTAGTATAAGTAAGGAAATTTGACACATCTAACTCATTGGGGTAAATGCATAATTAATTCGTCATTGGTTTATTAGAATTAATTTTCATCCCATTTCACGTTTACTAACCAATTCAGATTTCTGCAATTTATTTAGTCAATTGGATATTTCAACAAGTTCCGAATCCTTTGCAAAGCCCTTGGTGAAGTGTACAATTACCACGGACCCTATTTGCAAAGACCAGGTGAAAAGAGATCCACTGCTGAGCTTATAAGAGAAGGAGGTTTAGGAGCAGAGTTTGTCAATCTCTTCGATAATGAAGTCAAATGGCAATGGCTTCAATTTTGGGTTGACAATCTTTAGGGAGTTGCGACATGGTTCATTCATAGGTTGTATATGATGACATAGTCATCGTTTTGTGTGTGTGTGCCCACTTATTGATCATTGTAAATACCATCTTCATGTGATTGGGTCAATATATTTTCTTGATCACTGTTAAGTAATGATTTCATAACAAAGAGCCAAACATACTACACCATATAAGCAAGACAAAGGAAGACAGAAATTGAGACAAATGAAGACAGAACTTAAACAAAAGGAAAGTAGTCTTATACAATAATTCAAGTCACTCTGCAGTTGTAAACAAACAAGCCACCGCGCACCTTATATAGTAGATAGTAAAGAGAGAAATAAAATCAAATGAAAAAACTGTAGACTTTCAAGTTCTTTGTGCCATAACCATTCAATGGAAGTAAACAAAACAAAACAAAATGAAGCATCTATAAATCAACTTCTTTTCTGTGAAAATCCCATAAATCATTGATCAAGTCACTTTTAAGTTGTTCATGACGGTTTTGGTTACGGATGGTGTCTTGATTGTCCAAATAATCACACTACACCAAATGTAATCTTTACCGGGCGCTAAAGAAAACTACTGACATAGAAAAGTCCTGAGGCAACAGGAAGAGAGCTAAAAATCTGAAAAAATATGCACCTTGTCCCCAGATGTTGGGGCGTCATGATGAGTATTTTTTTGTATTTTACACGCAGATATTGGTTTATGTACTAACAATAAACGCTGAAAATCATCAAAAACTCACATGTAACAATACCTGAAATTTGGGTCATGAGTATGAAGACAATATTTTGTGGTCTAAAAACTTCAATAACTTTTGCAATTCTCCTCCAAATAACTCAATTTTTGGTTCATTCAAAAGCTGAACTATTCTCCTTCACACTTCATAATGTTAGTAAGGTGCTATCTAGTCATTTAAACACTCTACATATGTTCAAACAGTTCTGCATGAATAGCTCTGTAGGATCTTTTTTAGACCAGCTACAGATGTGATGTCTCAATGAAAAATGTAGAGGAAAGGCTCACCTTTTTAATGCACTTCAAATTGGGTGATTTGATTCAGAACTGCAAAAGTTATTGATGTTTGAAGATTCCAAAATCCTGTCTTCAAAGTCAAGGGCCAAATTTCAGGTATTGTTACAGGTGGGTTTTTGATGATTCTCAGCCTTTATTGTTAGTACATTAACCAATATCTGTGTGTAAAATACAAAAAAATACTCATCATGACGCCCCAACATCTAGGAACAAGGTGCATATTTTTTCAGATTTTTAGCTCTCTTCCTGTTGCCTCAGGACTTTTCTATGTCAGTAGTTTTCTTTACCGCCCGGTAAAGATGACATTTTGTGTAGTGTCAGGGAAATTGGCAGGTTCACGCCAGAAAACCGGTGCCTCACGGATGGGCTTGGGCACAATCAGGCCGCCTGCTTGTTCATTTTTGACAATCATGTTGTGCATGATCACACAAGCTGGCATGATAGCTTTCAAAGTGCAAGTATGCCACACTCTGGCTGGGCCGGCAACAATTGTAAATCATGCCTGCAAAACACCGAAACATCGCTCCACGTCCTTGCGATATGATTCCTGGAACTTTGCATAGTGCTATCATGGGAGGTTTTTTCTGCTATCAGTGGATGATATCATTGGCCACCTGTAAAATAAAAACAACCATAGAAATACCTTTTTCTTTTCTCCCAATGGTTGCGAAATAGTTTGAACGAGGGTAGCCCATTTGGGGTAGATACCATCAGCTATGTAGTAACCCATGTGATAATCCTTCCCATTAACTTTGTATTTGCAAGGTGGCGCCTGGCCTTTAACAAGGAAAGTGAAGAGTTGGGATTGGTCCAATACATTGATGTCGTTGAGTGATCCTGGTAGGCCAAAAAAACAGTGCCATATCCATAGGTCTTGGGAGGCTACGGCTTTGAGGGCATGGTCGCATCCGCGCACAACTAGGAACATTCCTTAAAAAAGGTTCCTTAAGACCCCTAAGGAACATTCCCTAACCTAGTTTTGCACACCATCAATGAGAACCTACGACCAAAGCGTTTTATTGCAGCGACCTGCAGCGACCTGCAGCGACATACCAGACTCCCACAAGACAAAGGCGTTAAGCACCTTCACATGCACAAGGTCCCTCCTTCACTCAAGAACCACTTCACTTCACTTTGAATTCAGCATTCTTCATGATGACTATACTCAACACATGTTTACCAATCAATCATCGAATACCATCAAAACTAACACATGATGAACTCATTCTCATGGCTTGGGTTCTGAGTTGTGATACTTCATGCACTTTTGGTTCGGGAATTCCATGTTTTTGTGACTTGCTTTCATTGTCTACATCAGCTTCCTCTGTTTCCTCTGTTTCTTCTGTTTCCTCCGTGCTTCTTTGTCTGGTACAAGAGTGACATTGTGAGGTGCGATGGGAGGCATCATGAATGAATGTTTTTGTGTAGAGGTGTTTGTAGGTGTTTGTCTATGTAGGCGCAACAGGGCACGTCGGTGTCTGAGTACGTGGGACCTTGTGGGACAGGCTGGGACAGGCAGCAAGACGTAAGGGGAGTGTATTTATTGATTTCAAATGATTCAAATAACCCTTTGGGCGTAGGAACTATGTTCCTTAAGTATATAGGGAACGTTCCCATTTATGCGCAAGCGCGACCGTGTTCTGACGGCTTTGAGGATCAGTGTTGGGTCGCCTTTTTGTCCTTGGTATTGGGCTGAATAACCCTTTGTGAAATTCTTCCAGGTCCAGTGCATACAGTCGATGGATCCTAACATCCCTGGAAAGCCATGTGACTTCGCCTCCGCCAAGAGACGTGCAGTGTCTTCAGCGGTAGGTTCACGTAGGTACTCTTTGCCAAAGGCGGTATTGACAGCCACACAGAACCTCTCGAGTGATTTGAGAGTGGTGGACTTGGCTAATCTGAGGTTTTTGTCTTTGCGATCAGCTGGACCACCATAAGCAAGCATTTGGATCAAAGCTGTGCATTTCTGGAGGGGGGTTAGACCTAGTTGTCCAACCGCATCACACTTTTGGACAAAATAGTCATCCGCCTCTGTGACACCTTCAACAATGCAAAGGAATAGATTACGTCCCATGCAGAATCTATGACAAAAGAGATGCTCGTGGTAATTGGGCGGATCAGCAAAATAGTTGGCCCAAAGTTGTCCGTGACCTTTGATACGACCTCGATCAATGTTGGGTGCTTTGCCAGGCAGTGAAGCTCCACCTTTGCAAGCGCCATGGTTGGGAGGTGGTTGATTCAAGATGTGTCTAACCAAATTTGCGGGGTTGGTGAGAGCATCCACAGTGGTAGGCTCCAAATTGGGGCTATCGCCAAATTTGGTGACTGAGCCCTGATTTTTTGGTGCAATGGCGGTCCCCATTGCCAAATATTTTTGTAGCCAGCTTCAAATTTTGAGCTTTGGGCTACAAATTTGGCAACAAAAAGCCGGGCTCCAAATTCCCGCACTTGCTCAATCCCATACCTCACACATGTAAGCCCACGCGCACCAATCTCAAAGTGTGTGTAAACACATAGAATCTACACTTTTGAAGTCCGAACGACTGCATCCGGATTGATTTGGGGCCCCACCAAATTTGAATTTGCTTGATTTGGAGCCCACCACTGTGGATGCTCTGACCATTCTAGCATGGTCAGAAGCGCCAGTGCTAATTGCAGATAAGGCTTTGAGGGGTAGTGGCAGCTTGGTAGGCGGAGACATAACTTCGGCGGGATACGAGTCAAGTAATCAAAAGCGTCTTTTTTTGCAGGAGTCAGATTGGAATGGAACACTCACTGAATCAACAGAACAGTAAACTGCTTGAAGATCCTAAATCAATCAAAGATTACAAGTGGGGGTTTTTTGTAGCTTGATTGGCAAGGGATGTGAGGTTTGAAGGTTTATGATTATGAATGATCGATCAGTGGCCCGGTTGGTTGTTGTGAGATACTGCGGCTCTGAAGAATCAATAGGAATTTGGTCATGTCATAACGCCGGAAGCGTCCTGAGATATTGCGTACCTCACGCTCACACCCGGCCCATTTTTCGAGCTCAGGGCATGGCCAGCGCCATGGCCTGCCATGGTCAGGCCTTGGCTAGACAGGGCTTTCCCATTGTGCCACACTGAAGCCCCAAGTGGACAGTGAGGCCATAGAGTAATTGTACCATTAGTAGGCTTGACACGTCAGGACACAAACCACTATCAACTCACACTGAAAACATGTCACAATTATCTAGAGCTAGTAATCTGAGTGAATCAAGAAGACGCATCCGCCACTCTCCCTTATCACCTCAATCACAAGGGCTGAGTGCAAAATCTTCAAGTCACTCATTTCAAAGAACAAGGTCTCCAAACACAAATGCAGAACTTCAAAGACGTTTAGAAGAGACTTGAGAATTGATCAAGAAGCGCACTTCCTGGGTATGGGAATATTTTGAACCTGATATCATTGGCAGAAAGATCAAGTTTGTCTGCCAGCTTCCCAGTGAAAAGTTTTCAAATGATTTATGTTGAAGTTCAATAGCTCAAGACGCAAACGGCGGCACTAGATCTCTCAGTTGTCATCTCAATCAAATCCATAGATTGTCATTAAAGGACAAGCTTGGCAAGGAGGATCCAGATGACATGGTAAGATATCATCATTATAAATTTTCTGTGGTATTGTTTTAATCAGCTTACATGCTCAGTTATGATGAATCACATTAGGCCACTTTGTCACCTGAATCCTTTAAGAAAGCACTTGTCAAGATGTGCGTTCAAGACGAGTTGCCCTTTCAGTTTGTCAACTCGAATGCGTTCAAAAATCTGTTGTCACTTCTCAACCCAAGATCCAAATCTCTTCTCATAAATCCCACTGCATTGAAAGATGCAATATTTGGATCATTTCAACTTTATCAAGCACGTCTCATCAATCACTTTCAATCTATCAATCACATCAGTCTCACTTGCGACTCCTGGACCTCACGTAATCACAAATCAATTTTGGGGGTGACAGCACATTGGATTGATTCAAAATTTGAGTTGAAGAACACTACCATTTCACTTATTGAAATCAAAGGTCCACACAGTGGTGACAATCTAGCCAAACATCTACTAGGTGTCCTTGATCAATTTTTGTTACACTCCAAACTTTACTGCATCCTGCGGACAATGCTTCCAACAATAACACTTTGGCATCTTCCCTTGAAGGCACTATTCCGCAGTTCTCTCGCTCCAAACACCTCAATGGATGTATAGCTCACGTAATCAATCTGGGAGTGCAAGCATGTCTCAAGTACTTCACTAACAGTCTCAAGCCAATCATATGAATGTACCAGAGGAGTTTGCTGACGCTGTTGACCACATCATTTTGACAAAGACTGCATGTCTCCTTCAAAAGATAAATGAACTCTCAAATAAGTACAAAAATTGTCATCAATTTGCATTGGACATTTGAGAAATAGCATTAAAAACACCTGGAATTGAGAAAGAGCTTGGACTTCAAACTGAATGCCTGACTCGTTGGAACTCTCTCAGTCATGTCTGTGCCCGTGTCCTTTGATTGAAACATGTTATTAACTTCAAACTCAACAATGACCCTCAATATGTTGACCTCCAAATCAGTGACCTTGAATGGGATATACTCAAAAATCTGGTTAAATTTCTTCAACCTTTTGAAAAAGTCGCATCCAAGCTTTCAGCTTCCAAATACCCTACATTATCCTTAGCAGTCTTAGCTTACAAAAATATGATTAGATGTCTTGAAATGGTGGGTACCGAGAACAGATCCCATCTACAGTCAAACCTGTGCAAATGCATACCTGCACAGATGCATAACCTGTGACAATGCATAGAAAAATTCCTAGATCTTGATACTTTTTACCGCCAAACTAGACAATGGAATTGCATAACCCGTGAAAATGCATAGGAAAAGTCTTCCACCCAAATTATGCAATTGCACAGGTTTGACTGTAATGTTGGTCTATTGTCACTTGCTCATATCTTCAATTATTGTTGCAGTCCATGAACACATCAGATTCAGACGTAATGCCTGGTATCCAATCAGCTTTGAAGCCCATGTACGATAAACTTACCCTTTACAGGAACAATGCCATCCGGAAGCCCACCTATCTCATAGCAGCAGGTCTCGATCCCAGGAACAAACTTGAGGGAATCTGTCCCACCATTGTATTGTGTGATACTCTGGAGTATCACATCAACACCGAGTGTATTTGTCTTGGAATTACAGACACCATTGAGTCATTTGAAGCTAATCAACCAAATCTCAGCTCAGATGATCTGTTTGGCGAAGCCTCAACTTCTCGTCCTGTTTTTCACCTTTGAGACAAAATCACATCATATCACACTTAGTCACGCAAGCCTCAAACTCAAACCCCATTAGGTTACTGGCAACTCAACTTCCTTGAGTACCCTCACCTAAGCAAGCTTGCTCAAGCTATACTTGAAATTCCAGAAACCAGTGTTCCGTCCAAAAGCTGCTTTTCAGATGCAGGTCGTGTAATGGACAATTACAGATGCTCAATGAAGGCTGATACTCTCATGGAGCAAGTGTGCTTGAAAAGTTGGATGAATATCCTCAACTAACAGTTTTTATACATATCTCTTGTCTTTCTTCAAGTTTGAAGCAAATTGATCAGTGCCTCTGGAATACAAGCCAAATCTTCACTTACATACCTTTTCAATACGTCGTTTTTATATCCTCAATTAGCTCAAAAAGAGTCTTTTCAAATCCTTAAGATATTTTGTTCTGATTTCTCTGCAATGCAAACTATGTCCTCTGAAAAAACATTCAGCTCGCTTTTAAAGTTGAGCTTTCTATCGGTCCAGTACAAAAAAACTGTCACTCTTCAACTGAGAAGAAAATGAAAAGTTTGGAATCAGATTCCTTAGTTTGAGCTTACCAAGGATCTCCAGCTCACTGAGAACCAAATACAAACATTTCATCTCATTTGTCTCATAAGCCTGTAATTTGAAATCAGTCAGGTTTGTTATGGTCACATCATCATTCAGATTCATGAGAGCTGAATTTTCTCAAGAAAGATGATACTATGGTTGGTGACAGCAAGAACCACATAATCGGGTACTTTTCCAAAAATTGTTCCACAAGTCGCAAAAATCATTTACAAAACAAATCAAGATAGATCTGAGGTCGTCTTGTTGAGGGCTATCCAAAATTATCCTCAGCAGAAAACATTTCAAAAGTCTTGTTTTTTTTAACTTTTATAAGACTGATGAATTTGGGTTTTTGGTTGTTGTAATTACAAATTACCCGGTCCGTGATTTCATGCTTCTTGCTGTCACCAACCACAGATAGAAATGATATGAGACTTCTTCATTTCTGATTGTTACAGATGATGTTTTTTGGTCCAGTGATTGTTAAAAGAATGAAAAAATACGAGCTGTGATTAATTTAGGTAGAACAATTAGAGAACAATGGATGATTTCATTAAAGGTCAAACAAAAGTTATTCTATCTTTTCATACTTTGGAATAGCAAAGGTTCAAGAATGATGTTCAGTCCTTGGAAGATGTGAAGCTGTTAAAGAAGTGTATGAGGGATGAGAAGCTCCCTATCAACCATTCCAGAATGAAAACAATCAATAGGTTCAACTTCGATCGATCGTCTTCATGAAAGTCTCTTCTTTGTTGATCAGACTTTTTATTGGATGTGGGGCACCCGGAGGGCGCCCTGCAAAGGCCACATGTGGCTCGGGGCCAGGGCCAGGGCGTTTCCTGCCCCCTCGCCCTCGCCATGCGCCCCTTTAGGGTGCCATGAGGCTTTGTGGCACCGGTGTGGTAATCAATCTATGAGACCAATCAAAAAATCAAAAAAAATCAAATTTTGAGTTACATCAATTATATTAAGGCCATTGCTATTTGCAGCCCACATGAAATCCATGTAGGTGCTGTCCAAATTAGGCCTACACGGTTGTTTTCCGCCAAAAAGCGCCTACATTTATGATGTAGGCGCTTTTTCCTTTTTCAAATGACGCCTACAGGCTGAAAAACCAATGTAGGCGTCATTTGTGTACGCCTACATTTTAAAAATAAAATGTAGGCGCTATTTTCAAGCGCCTACATTGTTTTTTCCATGTAGGCGCTTAAGTTAGTTATAAGGGTCTTATACACGTGTGAATACAAATATATAAGGGTGCTGGTATTAATATATAAGGGTGTTGGTATTAAATTATAAGGGTGGTGAGATTAATTATAAGGGTGGTGAGATTAATTATAAGGGTGGTGAGATCAATTATAAGGGTCTTATAATTAATTATAAGGGTGTTGGAATTAAATTATAAGGGTGTTGGTATTAAAATATGTAGGCGCACCAAAATTATGCCTACAGTCAAAAAAAAAATGTAGGCGCATTTTCATGACGCCTACACAATGTAGGCGCTTCAAATTTACGCCTACATTTTATTTTTAGAATGTAGGCGTACACAAATGACGCCTACTTCGGTTTTTCAGCCTGTAGGCATCATTTGAAAAAGGAAAAAGCGCCCACATCATAAATGTAGGCGCTTTTTCGTGGGAAACCTTCATGTAGGCGTTGTTTTGGCAGCGCCTACATGGATTTTGTGTGGGCTGCAAATAGCAAGGGCCTATATTAAATATAGTTTAATATTTACATCATTTTATCCTTTTAAAAAACTTAATAAGATAAGTATAAACTATTACCAAACAGATTACAAAAAGAAAGAAAGAAAAAAACATAAGAAAAACTCGAAAATATAGGTATACAGGTTGAGAAATGGTTTTTAGGGTATCAATATTAGGTTTGTGGGTTTAGTAGGGTTATAATACGAAAGAGGAGCATTGTTTTAGTCAGTAACAACTTTAATCTTGGTGGTTGATAAGAGAAAATAGAAGTTATCAAGGAAATGGAAAAAAGTCGAAATTGGTGAACAAGGGTTTACAGGTAGTTTTACATATGTAACAGTGGTATTAGTAATAATTGAGGCTGCCAAGAGTGTTTTTAGGGATATCCACGGTTAGATATTGCTGTGTAATGTTACAGAAGACAAGAAAAGCTTAGTAAAAGGTGTGTAAAGTGAAGAAAATAGGTGAAAATCGTCGAAAATGAAGGTTTTCAGCTGATTACATGTGTCAAATGACGTCAGAACATGATGAGCAATAGTTCATTCGACGCAAAATCATTCATTTCATAATTTACAATCTTTAAATTATTAGTAACAGAGGTGTATGACAAAAGTTATAAGGGATCAAAGGATTTGATTACACATCAACAAGATCACAAATCATTAATAACAAGCAATTACATCATTGAAATGCTGAATCATCATAAGATCAAATCAATATTCATTCTACACCATGGGGTAATTTGTACCATTGGATGGCGGTCATGGAATACCATCCGAAGGCGAGAAATGCTTGGTGGTGGAGAACCGCCGCCAGATGGTCAGTGGCGCGGCGAGAAGAAGGCAAGATTGCCAGACCTCCGTTAGATGGGCCATATGGCGGCCTAAAGACCGTCTACGAGTAAAGTTTGTACACCGCTGATCATGAGGGAGCCAATCAGCAAACCTGATTGTTCCTTCCCTCAGCCATGCCATCCACCCCATGTGGGTTGAGGGATTCAGATAGAACAACATGGCAAGGAACTCCTAGACCAAAGAATGGATTCTAGGAGCTCTTGTGTTGTCAAAATAAAAAAGGGGTGGCTAGAACCACGGCAATGGAGGCAAATGTGATTAAGGAACTTTAATTGCACAGCCTCCAGTTTGATGTTCCTGGAAGAGAGTTCCTCTTACCGTCTTCTGCTCGCCAAAAGGCTGGTTGATCTCTTGCCAGACCAACCAGCCGGCTTACCAGCTGATTTCTGGCCGAAATCCCAGCGTTTGACCAGAAATCAGCTGGTATAGCAGTACCAGCCAAAATCTGGTCAAACACTGGGATTGTGGCCGGCGTTTGGCCAGATCTCAACACGACCTCTTTCTTGCTCGTATTCCAACAAAAATTTACCCCCTGGTGTAGAACATTCAAAACACAGCATATACACAGCTAACCCTAACCCTAACCCTAACCCTAAGTGTCACCATCTGGTCACACTCTCAAACCGAAGCCCGATGACAACAATCGCAACCGCCATCACCCTGACTCGCCACGAACTCAAGTCGAAAACACCACGACCCACCATACGGCAACACGCGCTCCATGCTCTCAACCGGTGTTGAAGTGTCAACGTTCAGCTGAGGGGCCAGCCTCTCAAAGCCATAAGAGTGCCGCTAACAAAGCGTGTCTATCTCAGTATTGCCGTGGCGTAAGTCCCTTTCCACCTTGTTGTTTGCCAATTTCCACCCATTCATGTTTGGGTTACGTTACCAGTGCTGCCTAGCCTATGGGTCAGCTCTGTGTCGCCAGCACCCTTGCACTGCCACCACGGGAACCACTCACAATGCACGCAATGACTTGAGCCCCACAAGTATCATTCGAGGTGAACCTACCACCAGCACCTCCTCCTCTGCCCGCATCATCGCAGCCCAGTCAAGAGCACCAGCCTCCCAATCCAACCCTCATCAGTGGGTGCAAGGGTACAACTCCATGGGCCAACACATTGACGCTGAAACCTTTGTGATGTGTCACCAAAACCGCGCTGCACGAGACCGAGAAGAAGAGTTGTCCGCAAATAGCCTAATTGACGAGAAGAGCATGGCAACAATCCATCTATGGGTTAATGTGAGTTGAATGTAGTCCTTTGTTTACTTCAAGAGCCAGCTCATCACCCCCTTTTCCGACCGATGCAGCCTAATGAAAAGCAGGCGATCACTGCAAAGTTTCCTCAATGGCCACTTGCTTGCCTTGATCAAAGTCCACTGTTGTTACAGGCAGTCATCAAGGCTGTGGGCTCTCAATGGAACCAAGTGCTCACCTTTTGGGACGAGCAAATCTACGCCTGGGTCATTATTCTAATGGATCTTGCGCCTCATGACATCATCTGACATAATATCTCCCCTTTAGCACGACACCCTAGCGAGTTATCCCCATTGGTTCACTAGTCACACAATTGTAGCGCGACTACCGACTGTCACCGTTCCTGAATCTGCAATTCCGCCCTCCATGTGGAACCCTAAGACGGTGACCCAACCACCCTGTGCTGAAGAATATTGATCCACTTCAGACCTTCCACCAATTCACGACATGCCCTTGTTGTCACCACCAGCCAGAATCGAGACCAGTTCAAATTAAATAAAAGCTGCTTCCCATCTTGAAACTGCCACGCTGGCGCAGCTCGCAACGGCCCTCAAGCAACATCCAGACATTCAAGAACCAACTCCGAGTACATCAAGTACCCACATTGATTTGACTCAGCCTCTCAATGATGACATTGAGAGCAAGCTTGAGCAAACAAACTTTGACGAGTGAGTACAGCATGCCTGCACAGTAGAACAATTGAACTTGTTCACCTGATTTCATTTGTTTAAATAGGCCATCCTCTTCAGTGACCGTCCAGAGCCTCAAGAAGCACTGGCCCCCATTGGACTCCCCAGTTTCCAGCCTCCTTGAATGGCATCAGGATACTGAAAACGGGAATGTCAAGCTGAAGTGGAAGAGGCGTTGGGGCAGTGTATGGCTGTTCAATAAATCCACTGTCTATCAATACCAAAATTGGATTGAATTAGTCACCTACCCCCGATTTCTTGCCAAGTACGGTTCTCAACCACAAGCTACTGTGGCCGAGGCTCGCGACTGCTACCAGGACGAGTTTGACAAAGCCGCGTATGTTAAGGGCAAAGTTGAGGAGTAGTCTTGTACGTAGTACTGTTTTTCATGTTGAACACCTTTGATTCCAGTCAAAGTGGAAAGACTGTTCACTAACCAACCATTATTCGATTTCCCATCAATCCTTTTTTTCATGCACCTGCTATCCCATTCCAGAAAATGGTTATAACTCACACAATAAAATTAGAGTGTCTTTTCATTTGTTTTCCGCACCTCATTTTTGAGTTCACTTTTTGAATTGGATTAAAATTAGAGTGTCTTTGCAAATGCTTTCATCACCTCCTCTTTCTCAAGGTTATGTCACGCGTTAAGTTAAATTCAAATAGAATAAAATTTCAGTGAGTGTCTTTTCATATGTTTTCCGCACCTCTTTGTCGAGGTTCTTTCACGTGGTTTTCCCATTACAGAAATGGGAATATATATAAATATAAGTCATTTGAGTGAGCCCAAAGAGTAGTTAGGCCTCTTGAAAGGCTTAAAGGGAACAGTGAGGATGTAACCATTGCAACCACAGTAAACAAGTGGGAGCAGCACAGCGAAAGGCAAATTGGTCTATACAAAGTAAAGAACTTGATCGTATTGTAAAGCGCTTCTTTCAAAGCTCTGAGCCAGCCACACAATCATTCCACCCATACTACATTCCCTTGAACGACACTATTTCCTTGGACCACGTCTTCCTCATCTTGATTCACAGCGATTTTGGCATGGTGCATAACCTAACGATCAATTGGGAATTGAGTCAGTAAACAAACAAACATTTCAGTGAAAATATCGAAAGAAATGCGTACTTGAACAATGAAATGTTTCGATGGTGGGTCTTGGGAAACGAGAAGACCTTGGAAAGAAACAGGCGAGCCTTTCTTGATGTACTTGGCCTCTTTCAATGCAGGAGTGAAATATTCAAAGCAATATATGATCTCAAAACGAACGGACTTATTTGCCTGAGGAATCAAACCAATTAAGTGTGTCAGTCAATGAAGAAATTAACATCAAGACAGAGAAATTAAGATCAAGACAGATGCTTACTTTAGTATCAAAGAACTCATGTTCGGCTTCAACAGTCAGATGAAAATGTTCATCATCGTTGAAGTTGTCAAGAGAGACATTTACCACCTTGCCAATCCCAGCAATTGTTGCTTTGCCAGCAATCGCTTCGTGGGCAGGAGCCAAAGAGCCAATATCACTTTGTGTCATTTCGCTGTGCTTGATGAAACATTCGCGAGTCACAGGGTTTTGTCCAAGGTCTCCAGACAAATGATATGTGCGATCACGGCGGATGACGTTGGATTCCAACAAGTTCAAACCACGCGCTTCAAGCGCCACGGTGAAAGGCTTCCCTCGATCATCCCTCAGCACGAGCTCTGTTGGAGTGCTGTGATATCAACACACAAACCGAACCGCAGGGAAAAACGGCCTATGGTGCGGTGCGGTACGGTCTGGAGACCGTAGGCTGCAGTACGACCTGCTACGGTCAAACCGTACCGTAGTCTGGTATTCGCCAGGTAATTAGGGGGGGTTTCCGTACCGCTGTCTCCGTATTCCGGAGGTATCACCACCGTAGTTCGGAGTGCAGTACGGTCACTCCGGTATTTGTATACACCCTCAAGTTTTGCTAAGTTTGATGGTAAAGTCCAAGGAGTAGTTGTCCAAGCCAATAAACAAGTATTTGGATCCTCCAATAATGGAAACAAAAATGTGACTGCTGGATCATTCACATCATGATAATCACTTCCGGCTTCAAAATTTGAAAGTGGTGTAGTACAAGAAGTCGAATAAGGCATTACCCTACTTGCTCTATAAACTTGACCTTTTGTTCAAAGTTGTTTAAATACCCACCACATACTTTCCATAAAATCCACATTTAACATTTTATAATCATTATCAAAATCGATCCATCTCCCCATTCTTTCAATTGTTGATCTCCATTCTGATGAATATCTCATCACGATCGATCTACATTCTGCATTATAAGCTTTGATTCTGATCTTCATCACATCATCTTTTGATTTGATTTGGAGTTTCTTGTCAATTTCATGTTCCACTGGTAATCCATGACAATCCCAAAGAAATCGACGTTCAACATAATGACCATCAAGAAGAGCAAATCTAGTCACAATATCCTATTATGAGAAAAAAATGTTTGAGTTTAGTTAAATGATCGATCAGAAAAGAGAATGAAAGATTTTAGAAAAACCAACTTTGACAGTACCCATCAAAAGATGACCATAATGAGGTAAACCAGTAGCAAAAGGAGGACCATCATAACGGTTCCATCAAGTACGATGTCCTTTTTTATTTTCTTTATGTCTTGTTTTCTCAAATCAATATTTTTTGTTTTTTCTCGTTTTTTTGAGCGTAGTCGTCCGTAGCCTACGGTGGCTACGGTGGCTACGGTTCGGTCCGCTACGGGCTGACCGTACCGTAGTGATGGGTTTGAGCTAGTAGTATTATTGACTACACTACGGTTACGGTGAGGTTTAGAAATTAAACCTCATCGTACCGTCGCCGAGGCCGTAGTGCACTTCACTACGGGCCGGTTTGTGTGTTGGTGATATCGTGATGGGCCTCGGATGACAAGCACCGGCTAGATGAAGTCGAGTTAGAAAGTGAAAACGGGAGCGTCAAGCCAGATAAAACCAGAAGGCAAGGCTACCTAAGCAGAGAAATAGGTCCAGTAGAAAAAGATGACTTACATCGGATGTCGTACGTAGGATTGCACCAAGGACAGGAGTGTAAGAAACCGGCATGCTGAAGGTTTAACAACAATGACAATTGGTGTTTGTGAGGTTAATCCAAAATGAGAGACCTGGATTTTTCATTCCGACAGGAATGATAAAAAAAACTTGAAACACGGAGGTGTTATCCCAATTGGGAAGCTGAGCGCCACAATGGTAATGTCCAATCCAGCGACCATTCAGGTTTGGAATATCATTGGGTGAATGATGTTCAAGTAGAACTTTTTTCACGCGTCTGTCACGATACGAATCAAATATTTCTTTTGCTTTGCAATTGAAAACCAAGGATACATGGTGATTGATAATAGATAACAAATACATTAAATTGCCCTTTTAATCGCCCCCTCGCCAAGAAGATCCATTCCTTTTCTTCTATCCAGTTTTCTAGTTAACCACACATTTCTCAAATAAATCATCTCTTCTAAAAAAAGGTTGTAATGCAACGGATGCATGTTGCGGCACATTGATGCGTATCCACCAAACCAAATGTTAGTCAGTTCTGCTGCCGAAGCGTTGAAAATCCATTGCCCTCCCTCTTGAATATCAGGGAAGAGATGAGGGTCAGTGAAAAGTTTACAGAATTCATCTGATTCTGCGTGCAATCGGTGGTGGAATGGATCAACCGGGATGACAGTGCCCATGAACTGGCTTCAGTCGTTATCCCCATGGTAGATGTGTTCTGTCAACCTGCACGCATTGTCGTAGAAGACAACCTCTGGCATTCCTCGAGGGAACGTCTCTTCAAGGAAGGCCTGTGTGGACAAAAGAGACATTTGAAAACCAATGAAAGTCAGATTTCGAGTCAAACTAGAACTTTGGAGGTCATGTGCTGCTTACTCTGACCACACTGACAGACTCCGCATTGTAAAAAGTCTTCCTTGCCAAAATTATCCCACAAGGCCCCACAATAAGCTGTTCATTGTGTGTTCGAGATCTCGATAACAAATATTTCCCGGATGCCTGTGATTGGCCTCCGTCGCGTGCCGCCTCGTGGGCCCTTTGTGACTTGTCAGCTTGGCGCAAGCTGTCCAGGTCCTGAAATTCGGCAGTCTCCGGGTTTAAATGGACGGTTGGGTCGGTGGGGAGATTTGTTCCAGGTCAAGTCAGGATAGAGGTGAGGGAGAAATTCCCGGTTACCCGTTTGTTGAAATCTGCCCATGCTTTAATGTGGTCGTCGTCATTGCAGGTGTTGCTTCCAGGGTCGCAAACTTTTTGGCAAGGTTGTGCCCGGCATCAATTGCTGAGTAGAGCAAAATGCAGTGGGCAGTATCGATCATTGATGCGGTCCAACTGGCGAGTACAAGGACCTTCAGGCATTGGTTCCCCCGCACTGCGAGCTATTTCTTGCAATTGTTCCGTAGAAGCACTGCACCGCCAATGGCCCAACGTCACTCCGTCTGTGACAACTGCGCGTATGGCTGTGCAAGGCGACCATGTCAGTCGTGGACTAAGTGGCAATAAGGATTGATGAAATGACTTACTTTTCCAAAAATTTTCACCAGTTTCAGGGTCAGCACCATCTGGTAACGGGCGGACACAACTTGAACAGAAGTGGTCGCGGTACTTCGTCCCTTCAATCAGCAACATATTCAAGTGTGATTCAATCGCAGCCTCGAAACGGAGGTTATCGGTACCGCTGGAGCTGACCATTAGGCGGGTGCCTTGACGGTCGGCGTGCTTGATTAGTGAATGCAGTATGAGACCGTGACAGCACTCTTCCTCCAACATTGAAGGAGAGAACAACTGGCTGGCTTTGAAGGTAGGGGGAGGCGACTTATCTACAAATACCATGTTGAACCAATTCACAAGGTTGAAATGGCTAACGCTATGTGGGAAACAGTTAAAACAGTTAGTAACAATTGTTTGAGAGAGGCTACGTCCACCTGAAAATCAAACTTACTGGCCTACCATTTTTAAAACTCGGAACATGTAGGCTAGACGGGTGGTCATGTAATAATGACAATGAATTTGAAGGTAATCTGTGTCGCGTCCCATGCCCTGTGTGTAGTAGTATCGTTCACCTTCTTGTGTGTAGAGGCTTGGCCTATACATAGTTTCACAATCGGGGTCTGGTACGAGAATGATACATCAGGTTGGAATAGTCTTTCTGGATAACCAGCAGGAAATTACTTACTTGAACAATTTAGTATGACAGTCTGAACCGCGTGCACACCATTGATGTTGTGTAGGTAGCCGTCGAGCGTGAATGGACGTGTAACGGGTAGGAATGGTCTGGTGTGCATAGGGTACAGTTTGAAAGCGGTGATTGTGAGAATCCTTTGGGCAATTTTGGTGTGAGGTGCTGTTGTAGGCCGGATTCACGGATTAATGCCTTCGAGTCGATTGTGCATGAGTGCAGAAAGGGGTAAGATAGACGCCACAGATCGGACAGAACGTTGCTCGGTGATTCAAAGGAAAGGGCGGATTCCAGAAAGGGTAGCACAGGATTGCGAGTCAGTGACAGACGTAGGGATTCGGCGGCTACATGCTTTACTTCAGCCGCGAGGGAGACGAAGCGTATGAAGTCACCTACAGTGAGAGTCGCGGCGAGGTGAGGGGACTGGGTGATAAGTTGAACGGTAAAATCTCGTAGGAGCATTTTGGCGGTGATGGATGGTGAGTGTTGAGGTGAAGGTGTTCGAGGCGATAGGGTATGGAGGTTTGTGTGTGGATGTCCACCGCGGGGCAGGTGGCACGTGACGCTCACGTGAGATTTGCCTCTGCCATTCATACACATGCTGTCTACATTGTCATACCCAATGTGAGTTACACCTGACAGCCAGCATGGGCTTCACCCAATCTGATCATGTTGCTAGAACGTGATGACTCACCCAACAAGCAGGTGAGTCATCTCACCTTGTTAAGGGTGTGAGGCAAGCTTTCTGACAACCAGGCGGGGAAGCTCACACACCTGTACTGTATAGAAGTTGTATTGAGATGGTGAGCTTTGGCTCATCCCAGTGCTTTTCCATCCTTGTAATGGCTGAATAACCACATCAGTTGAATCAGGCTGGGATGTTCTCAACTTTTGCTCACAGAGTGCACACTATAACTGATCTGATCTTTGCATTGACAGGAACTACGTGCAGTAATCACAGAAACACAAATAACATTGAGAACAGTTAGAAAACATAAAACTAAAACTTAAACTAAAAATGGTCTGCAAGTAAAGTTTTTGATTATTGATTGTAGTGCTTGATAATATGATTTGATCAATTGTTTCTATTGACAAGGATCATTAATCAATCAGCAAATGAATTGATCAGTGAGAGATAAAAAAAAGATTGAGACAAAGAAAGACCTACAATCTACGAGATCGATCCAGGTGTACGGGGCAATAAGACTATGAGAACAGAAAGGAAGGAGACCATTGATATCTGCTAGAGAGGAATGGTGATAAATATATGAACAAATTAACAGAAAAGTACCAAAAGATCAGTCTTCAGCTTCATTGATATATCAGAAAACCATTTGAGCAAGGGAAGAAGAGAACTTACAAACAAAACAAACGATGAAAGGGTTTGAAATTAAGACTTCAAACAGGAGCAAATCATGACATCAAGCTTCACAGTAACTTGAATGAGATAAATATGAAACACTACAAGAAAGATAATATTTTCTGGGCAGAAAATTAAATTATTGATACACAAAAATATTGAGAGGCCAGGAGGAGAGCAAAAAATGAATAAAAATATGCATCTTGTTCCCTGCATTGAGAACTTCACTCTGCATATTTTTCCGTATTTTTACAGTCCACATTGATAAGTGTACTAACAATAAACCTTCACAATCATCCAATTACAACCTGTAACCTAACTTAACTAAGTCCCTCTCGGACGAACGAGTAGTCGAGAGAGGGACTTATACCTTATACCAAATCTTTGGCGGATGAGCCGGAAACATTTGGCCGGGGGATTTTTCAACGCGCCATATCTGTGGATCCTGCAAACAAATGTCCTTGGGACCAAAGAAAAGAGCTATGCGCCTGCTTAATCTACACACATGTGTGTAGCCTACATCTAATTTGATTCAGAACTCACGGAGCAATCCAATTGTGAAGTTTGCAAAAATCACCAAAATCGGACACAAAGCTGTCCAGCCTGTCAAAAACTCACACCAAACGCGCTGAAATGTTACACAAAAACAATTTTTCAAGTCGGTTTTTAAGAGCTTCCCTGGCGGCAAAGAAGGGATTTGAAAAGATGTGCGTGTGTAGGATGATCAGGCGCAGAGGACTTTTCTTTGGTACAGAGGATATTTGTTTGTAGGCTATAGAGATATGGAAGATTGAAAAGGTGCCCAGCCAAACTTCTCCGGCTCATACGCCAAAGTTGTGGTATAAGGTATAAGTCCCTCTCTCGACTACTCGTTCGTCCGAGAGGGACTTAGTTAAGTTAGACCTGTAACAAGCACTGAAATTTGGCTCATTAGTGTTTAGAGAAACTTTTGATTTCTGAAAATACTCATAACTTTTTCAATTCCGGTCCAAAACGCTCAATTTTGGGTGCATTAGTAAGCTGGAATTGTCCTCCAAATAGTTCATAATAGGACCACACAGTGTGCTGGTCTGCTAAAAAAGATATCATCTTTTTTATACGTTTGTACATACAGATCCATAGAATGATTGTCATACTAGCTACATAGTTCTTGATCTTATGAAAGTTTGAGAGGAAGAGTTCAGCTTTCTAATGCACTTAAAATCGAGTGTTTTGAGGCAGATTTGACAAAGTTATAGGTGTTTTCAGAAATCAAAAGTTTCTCTAAACACTAATGAGCCAAATTTCAGTGCTTGTTACAGGTTGTAATTGGATGATTATGAAGGTTTATTGTTAGTACACTTATCAATACGGACTGTAAAAATATGGAAAAATATGGAGAGTGAAGCTCTCACCGCAGGGAACAAGATGCATATTTTAATTTATTTTTTGCCCTTCTCCTGGCCTCTCAATATTTCTGTGTATCAATAATTTAATTTTCTGCCCAGAAAATATTATATTTTGTGTAGTGAAAGAAGGAAAGACTTACAAATGAAACAATTGATCAAAGGACTTCAATATGAATGGAACAGAACCAGAGTCAGCAAATATGAATCTGAACCAATGGAATTTAAAAGAGTGGTTAGAAAACCTATCAGAATGATGATGCAAAAAAAGTTGAATGAATGAGCGCCTCCAACACAAAGGTGATCAATGTGATGTGAGTGATGAAGGACTCGAGCTGAGACTCGGCAGTGGACATTGGACAAAGTGTAACTGTGGAGTCTGTGACATGTGTATGTGGCGTCATACTTGACATCATGTGTACCAGGGTCCGAAAATGACACCAGGCTGTGACATTTACACAGCCTGCTTTTGGAAAGGCGGCCTTCAAATTTCAGGATCACTTTGGCCGATAGCTCTTCTTGGTTGTTCTTAGCTTATATTAAGCTACCCCCATCGTGTAAGTCTTTTCTTTTTCTTTGTCATCCAATACTCTCAACTTGATACTAATAGACTTGTATCTCATTTGTCTTTTGATCGTCTTCTAGGGTTCCAAAGCTATCATTGCCAGTTTGTATCATGTAAGTAGTTCCTCTCATCAACGGTGGCTTGCTAAGCTAAGCCTAGGTCAAGGTTATGAAACCTGTAGCTTAGATTAGCAAGCCACCGTTGCTAAGTTCACTGATTTTGCTATTTTCAGTATATAGATCTTGTTGACTTTGACAACCTTTTGCAATTTCCTCACAAGTCCCGTTGTTGAAAACCCTGTGGTTCCTTGCATCAAGACCAATGTTGGTCAATGTTTCAGCTTGTAAGTTTTTTTGTCAACTTTTATCTTATACCTCTCATGTCTGTGTGTGATGCAAGCAACTTTTTTTTTGTGTCTTGTTCTTTTTTGATAGTGTCAACAAGGCTGACATATATTTTTATAACAAAAATGTTCTCACTGTATACCATAATTAGGCTAGTTTTGTACAATATTGATGTAATTAGCATTTACGGATTCTGTTTTTGATAGACATCTAAAATGTTCATAATCAGTTCAAGTACAAACTCAAAAGAACCAATTGTGTGTAATGTGAGATGCATCAGCAATGGATGGGCTTTTTCCTGTTTTGTGGAGTAGTTGTCGACTCATCTCAATTCACTTTGTGTTTACACACATTAAGAAGATATCCATCTGCTCAGCACCCAATAAATTTGGATGCTGTTTATCCAAGCTGAGTGTGTGGATGGCAGGTTGTACTGACACATCCCAGCTCATACTGGCATCCAAGCTCATTTGGGTGCTAAGCACCTGGCTTTCAGGCCACGCTCACATGCATCAGCTCACCCGCTGCTAGGATGGTACATCACATTAGCAGAACGTGAGCTCGCTGCTCACAGCGAGCCCATGTGTAGAACAGGTGACAAGCTTGGGTGAGGGCGACGTAGCCGCGGTCACACTGCTGCCACCTGTTCTACACAACCACTCAGCGTGGTCATACCCAACTTACATTTCACGTGGTCCCAGTTCAAAGTCGCCCCGCGGCGTCACGGTTCACCGGCGTGGACATATCCACATACCACCACTTAACATACGCCGGATATTACTGGCATTAATGGCCAAAAGGTTTTTGGTAGGCTAACAGTAAGTCAGGATTTACATACACGGGTCGTGCTATATTTGCATACCATCATGGTGTATGAGAGGTCTGTCCCAGAGTCCCAGAGTCAGCCAGAGTCCCAGCCAAGTCCCAGGCTTCCCCCCGCTTCTCCGGTCTACCGCCGGGTGTGAGCGTGATGCGTACCCTAACTGGGGCGCGGGAATGCAGAATGCATGCCATGGGTGGCGGCCACGGTCTTTTTCTCCCACAGGTAAAGATTGACAGGCTGAGATACCCTCCCCAATCCACTTTATCTATGTAATTCCAACTAGTATGTACACTTTCAAGAAAGTATTATGGTTCTGAAGAAAAATTAAATACTTTCTTTAGATAGTCCCGACTCTTACGTCCCGGGCTATCCGTGTTTGGGTTTTACTTAAAACCCCCGTATTCTAGGAACTTTGGTATTTCAAAGTTATAAGAATTTGGAACAACCAATTCTATATGTCTATTTCCGGAATATTGAAGCGATTCCAATATCTTGAAGAATTTTAGGAAATTGGATATTAGCGCTCTAGATTATTTCTAGTTATATCTAGCTGAAGAATCTAGACGAGCTAATTTCACTTATCACTGATTGTGTATAATTTGAATCAGAGATACTTGAAAATATCCTTATACGACTATATAAAATTGGTATTTGGGGTCTAAGAACACACTAGAGGGATTACCAAATCTTAGAATCGAGTTAAGATTCGAGAATTATGGTTGAGTTTTAATATACCTCTACTCAGGAATGAAAGACTGAGCCTCTAAAACGAAACCCCAATTCTTTCTTTCCTGTGTGCCTTGTAAAACCGTTTAATATTGATCTATCATTCTATTTGATTTCGATGCAGTTTATTCTTATTCAATTGTAGTAAAATATCTTTTGTCAATGATAATTCTTTTGAAGAGTAAGCTTTGATGTATAATTTCCATGCATCTGACTTCCACCTGCCTATCTCGCAAATATCTTCAACAGGTACCCCTAATGCAAAACGGAGTGAAGCACCTCCTACCCTAAAGGAATGTCCTGTTAAGCCTTTAAAGCCCTTCTTTTCCCAAATTGATTGACAAGTTGATATTATCGTTTGTTTCGAAAGTAACACTTTTCTCGAATTAATTATATAACTGAACAATGGATCTTCTTCATTCGTAGCTCTCAACAATCTTCTTTTGAGCGCTGCTACTGGACATAACGCGTGATTCAAGCCTTTCAATTGTAGAACTTGGATTTCCCCCAGTTTTGCTGTTTTTGCTCCTCTGATTGAAATAAACGCTTCTTCTGTGATGCCATCAACTATTACTTTTGTATCTGATTTTAATATAATTTCTGATGTGTCGTGTTTATCTTCTGTTATCTCGCCTAGTCTTGCTAGACTCCAAAAAGCACATAAGATCGTATCTAAAATCGCTAGTTCTTTCTTGCCTCCTTTGATAAGTTCTTCAACGAGTATTAATAGATGTTCTAAATGAATTGCCTTCTTCTCGTTTCCTCTTGCTACCGTTGCGTCCACCTTCTTTGATGCTATTAGCATCAATTTAATTACTGCATCTTTAACCTTTGGAAAGTCTTCTCTATGGTACAGATGCCATGCTTTTAAACCATACAAGTATTTCTCTAAAGTTTGAGACAAAATATCTTCTTTTGTCGGACCTCTCTTCGTTCTCCCTGCCCAAACACAGAACTCGTAAATTTCGTCACTTGATGCCGGTAAATTTATAGATCTATGCATATAGGTACTCCTAAACTTTAAGAACTTCTTTACCGCTCCATTGTAGCTCACTATAGTACTCCATTTCCAACCATCTAGAATATGCTGTTGAAGATTATCGTAATACGTTTTCCCGTCGCCTCTACTGAGGAATTGTGATATGGGAAGTAAAGAGTTATTGATTGCCGACGGACTGATTGTCGATTGATTTTCTTCCATTTAAGAAGTACTCAAGGATTTGTCTTTTCTTTGTTGACTAACATTTCAAAATTGTCTCTGAAATTTATTTATCAACAGTATCTTACAACTTACTTGTCAACAGTATTATACATTATATACAATTTAATACTTTGAATATTATATACACTTTGCAAAGATGAAACAAATTCTCATATGCATGAATGAAAAATCGTTAGGGCACCCTTACTAGGGTTCTATGAATGAACCAACCCTGGGAACTGGTTTCTAAGTGCTTCTCACTCTTCCCCATCTACATCGTTCTGTGTGAAACAATCAACTAGATCTGTAGGCAATGAAACCCATACACGATCTGATTCATTTTTATCATGATCATCACCTTCTCCCCTGGATATATCATCCGCGTCGTTCTTCTTGGAAATTACTCGTTTTGCTACCAGATCCATTTGACAAGAGATCAAAATTTGTTGAATTTTCCTCCATTCTCTGTTTACTTCCAGATCATTTGACCTCCTATTTGTTATCGCGTTTTGGCTTGTTGTGTTATCTGTCCACACAATTAAAGTTTTACCTTTATAGTTTCCCTTCGAAACTATATGCCATAGTCCAATCCTTATTGCTGCTGTCTCTAACCACGCAATACCTCTGCTGGATTCTCCTGAACATTGCCATCCAGTTTTTAACTTCACCTGGAACCACTCTTTGCCTATCAATACGCCTATTCCATACGATGGTGAGGCGTCGCCCACCCATCCTATATCTACTGGGTTTTCGAATCTAATCAACCTAGTGTGTTCAAAATTCGATAAAACCACTTTCCAATGTAACAAATCCATCTTAACATCATCTGGGATCAATTGGGTCGCATGTTTATACACCCAGCTCTTTTTCCACCTATACAATCCTGTCATGTAACATTTAAGTTGTGGGAGCATTAATGTGACGTGTACTAGCCTTCCTGTCAATACTTCGACTTCATTAAACGAGAATCTTTTATGTGGTTCTAATGCGTCTACAATTTGTGATTTTTGTTGGTTCAACTTCTCCTCTGGTAGGCGTACCGTCTTCGTTACTGCATTTCAAATGAATCCAATAAATTTTTGTTCTTCTTTAAAATTCTGCATCTTTTCTTCATTTGTTATCACTCCTAATTGTAGGCTTCTATCAATTACGTCCTTCATTTCTAAATTTGAGCTAACATTCTTTATGAATAATGCGTCATCAACCCACCTAAAAATTTCGACCACATCGAATTCGTGTTTCATGATGTTCTTCCAAGCATCTGCCGGTCTACCAAAGGACCCGCACCCTGCCACGCCTCCGAAACCGATCCGTGTGTCCCACCATACCATATCATCTCCATCTAAAACCATCATGTAAGGTTGTTGTTCTGGTCTAGTTGGGATTTGGCGATATGCCTTCTCCCAATCAAAAAGCGCCAAGAGGAGTGGGTTCTTGGAGTTACGGAAGAATCTTGATACCTTAGCAAAGTCATCCCAAGTAGTTTTGAAGTCGTCGGCTTCTACGAAAGAGTTTACCGAAGGAATATCCGGATTATTTCTTGGAAAAGATAAGTCGTTAATGGCTCTTATAGAACCGTCGCCGTTGACTACGGCTCCCATTGGGTTTGTCCTAAAAAATCCCACTCGCTCGAATACTTCTTGACGTGTGAAAGGACCGAAAATTCTTCTTGCTAATTTTTCTTTTCCCATATTCTTCTTTATTTTATCTTTTGCTAATTCTGATGATGAATGATTGGGTGGTGTGTACCATTTGCAATCTATAAGGAAATGGTGCGGTATTCCTTGGTCGAAACCGAATTTGAAGCCTAACAGGATGTCTTTATACTCTTCAAATAAATCTGCATTTCGTAAGGCTTCTTCCCATTTACCAATGTTCATCTCGCAATTGACCGGTCCTGGCCACTTGTCAGTCAGGTCCATTAGGTCTTCTTCTGTTTCTTTTATCGGTGAAATTAGTTGGCAAGAATCTGACAAATCTGTCTCTGTGTCCGATGATAATAAGAACGTTTTGTCATGGCTTTCAGGAGAAGTAGGGGATCAAATTTTATTTTATTTCAAATAATTTTCACAATTGCAATAACAAGAACAAAAAGAAAAAACAATAAATAAGTTTATAATATTCACAATAAAGAGAATCTCGTAGCGTAAACATGATTGAAATGGTAGTATGCAAGATAAGAAAAAACATGAAAAGAACATAACGTTTAAAACGTGTAGTGAATCAACTTCATAGCAAAGAGCGTAACCTACATCTCTTTTTCTTTTCCTTTCCCTTTCTGTACCTCAGCTACCTTCCTATGATTGGGATCGAAATTTCTCCCTTTATAATTCCCGTAAGGTCCGCTGCTTTTAAATTGTGGCTTATCTTTCCTGTCGAAGTAATTTCTGGAAGGGCCTGTGAAATTTCTGGTTTGCGATGGTGATGTCGTTGGGAATTCTGTCAAGATGTCGGAATAAGGATTTTTGCCAGCTTTAGGTCCTCCTTTCCGGTAAGGGTTATCTTCTGTGTTTAAATCATCTTGCGCTCTTGCGTTATAGAATATTTCATTCACTAAGCCTTCTGGTTCTAGTGCTGGATTTGGTACTTTTTGATCAGGGTTTCTTACTGCGAATACCACTTTCCTGATCGTCAAATCGTATTTGAACGCGATGACCCAAGATCGTTGTTGTTTGAATATCTTGATTACGTTCTTCCTATGTACTTCCATTGCATCAGCAAATCCACAGAATTTGTAGTCGTCCCTTAACATGGTAATGAAGTTTTCCATGTTCTCACCCCATTCGAATCTTGATTGAGTCCATTCTCCCGGAAATGGGTGTCCACGATACTTTTCTACTTCCTTCTCTGTTTTCTTGTAATCTACATGATTATCACTCGCAGTTTGCTGCCAAGCTCTATTGAAAATGGTTAATGGGAGTTGACCTTGTAAAAGCTGCATGTTTTTTTGAAAAAATAGAGGTAAAGATTGTGCATTTGCGTCTGGTGTGATGCTGAAATCGAATTGGAGTCCTCCTTCTGAAAAGGATGCTTCGGGGAGATTAAAACTTTTGGTGAAGCTTGAAGTTTTATTGATTAGTGGGACGGGGGTATCTTCTCTGTCTGTTAGATCAATGATTTCTTTTATCCTTGAGGAAGGTTGCTTTCCGTTGCGGATATCATTTAGCAGGTTGACGGCTTTCGTGAATTCTGACTCTTCCATCGTTTGGGACTTTGTTGTAGCAGGCGTTTTCTTTTGTATCTTTGGTAACTTCTCGGAAGTTCCAAACATATTTCTGAATTCTGCTTCTAACTGTTGAGAGTTAGATGCTGCCTCCTTCGTCGCTGGGACTTGCTTGTAACCGGCGTTCAGGTCGAGTGTGTCTAAACCGTTTTGACCTGCAGAAGGGTTTGCTAAAAAACAAATAATGAACGGGAATGTTATTGTCGTTATTACTCTGTACTAGAGTTTTATGTGATAGACTTACTGTCATCGACCGTCTCTTTGTTTCCGTTTGCGTCTGACGATGTTTGGCTTGTATGGACGGGTCCTGTGCCGAAATTCGATGGTACAACACATCTTTATTAGTTTTGTTATTCAAGAATAATCATTGTCTGACAAGACACGAGTAAAATTTTTCTTGTATTATGGTATTTAGCAAAACATTGCCCACCTTTTCCTCTATTGAGGTAATTCGATATCAACATCTGTTTGTTGTATCTCCCGAAGGCTCCCTGGTTAGGCGTCCCTTGTGATCCGCTTGGTCGTCCTTCTCCTGAAGAGTGCTGAGTCGTATTACTTTCTGACGTTTCGGCTGGCGCTTCAGTTTGCTGAGAAATGGCTTCATTCGTTGAGACTGGTGTTATACTACTGAGAGTAGCCGTTACATCTGAAATTAAGCTTGCTGACATTTTCAATTCGGTGATTGTGTAAAACGATTAGAAAATTATATATATATATTTTATATATATTTGGAATTGAAAGATAATCTAGTCAAAAACAATTGAGGATAAATAAAATCTGATAATTTTTGATAGATATTTTATAGCGATAAATTTCAGGATGATGAGTTTGAAAGTAATAAGCGGATAGAGGAAAACAAAAAGATATTTCCTCAGAATGCTTTCATCTTATATAATCTCTTAATATTCATTTAGTTGTAACAAGGTTACTTTTGTTACCGTAGGTATCTTTTCATCAGATATAGGTAAACTAGATTGGACCCTGATGAATTATCTAAACTGGTTAGATTTTCTGCGAGTGACCATTTTTTGGACTGGACTAAATTGAATAAATTAGATTATATTTCGAAATACTTTCAAAATACATTACGCGTAGACGTGGACACTGCCCACCTACCTCGTGCCTCCTCCGGAAAACATTGGATGCTGTTTATCCAAGCTGAGTGTGTGGATGGCAGGTTGTACTGACACATCCCAGCTCATACTGGCATCCAAGCTCATTTGGGTGCTAAGCACCTGGCTTTCAGGCCACGCTCACATGCATCAGCTCACCCGCTGCTAGGATGGTACATCACATTAGCAGAACGTGAGCTCGCTGCTCACAGCGAGCCCATGTGTAGAACAGGTGACAAGCTTGGGTGAGGGCGACGTAGCCGCGGTCACACTGCTGCCACCTGTTCTACACAACCACTCAGCGTGGTCATACCCAACTTACATTTCACGTGGTCCCAGTTCAAAGTCGCCCCGCGGCGTCACGGTTCACCGGCGTGGACATATCCACATACCACCACTTAACACACGCCGGATATTACTGGCATTAATGGCCAAAAGGTTTTTGGTAGGCTAACAGTAAGTCAGGATTTACATACACGGGTCGTGCTATATTCGCATACCATCATGGTGTATGAGAGGTCTGTCCCAGAGTCCCAGCCGAGTCCCAGGCTTCCCCCCGCTTCTCCGGTCTACCGCGGGGTGTGAGCGTGATGCGTACCCTAACTGGGGCGCGGGAATGCAGAATGCATGCCATGGGTGGCGGCCACGGTCTTTTTCTCCCACAGGTAAAGGTAAAGATTGACAGGCTGAGATACCCTCCCCAATTAAGGCAGTTTTACCTTGTAGCGGTGGCGATGCGTGGGTTTTATGGTGGTCAAACCTGTGCAAGAAATTTGCAAGACCGACGTGCAAGATCCGCGCAAGATCCGTGCAAGATTTCTTGCACCGATCTTGCACAAGTATGTTTTTCACAACCCCACCGTAATTACCCAAACTTCACTCATCATGCCACGTGTCTCATCCAGAAGACAAGTGATTCGAATGTTCAAGCGACTCGCCAATCTAGACTACCCTTATACCTCTCACAGTCTTGTTTTAACGCGAAAGCAAAAGGGTTTCCGCAGCTCAAGTTCAGGTTTCTCCGCCTTCTTCCAGCTACTACAGATTCCTCAACTTCAATCGGTGTTCAATCTGGAACCATATGTTTGTGTGGCTCTCTGGATGCTATTTCAACGACGACCGAAGCGTTTGCTCCAATCATCGGCGCGCCAAGCTGAACAACACCCACTGGCTTTATTCGATAATCCGGGATTATGGTCACTCGCAATTGACATGATCGAGCGAAAGCGATACTTCGAATCCAGGCGTCGCGAACCTCAAGCATGTCTAACGATGTTCAACAGATTTTGGGGATCACACGATACAACCTTTTTAACCCTTGTATGTTTGCTTATCCAGATATGAATTTTCAAGTTGTCTACAAGCTAATTGTTGGTTTCACTTGCATATCTAGGCTCGAATGAATCGGTCTAGCTTCTTAACATTACTGAACAAAATCGCATCGTCTGACTTATTCGAGAATCAATCAAACTGTCCGCAGGCCCCAATCGAGCTGCAACTGATTGTGACTCTGGCCAATCTTGGCCTTTCTGGAAATGGGGGTGGTCTGAATGTTCTCGCCCATATATTTGGCATTTCAAGTGAGTTTCAAAAATGACATGGTTGAAGCTATTTAATTAGTTACTTTCACTGACTTGATGCTTTCAGAAGGGAGCGTTGAAAATTACACATGGAGATGTGTGGTTGCGATTGTCCGATTGGAGAGAGAATATTTGTCCTGGCCAACCCCCACGGAGCGAGCAAAGATTCGACAAAATGTGGGCAAAAACGGTCCTTTCAAAGGTTGTGTAGGTTTTGTTGACGGTACCTTGATACCGCTTGCTTTTGGTCCTCCGAAGTGCAAAGAGGATTATTGGACTCGGAAGTTTTTTTATGCAGTCAACTCCATGCTTGTATGCACGCATGATCGTAGGATCACGTTTGCTCGGCATGGGTGGTGTGGCAGTGTGCATGACCAGCGAGTCATGCGTACATCTTCAGTAAGTTTGTTATTTTTGTATTTCTGGTGTATGGTATTCATTCAAAACACTTACAATGTTTGAATTTGGATGTCAAGTTGTGGTCGGACCCAAACAATTTTTTTTCAGAAGGAGAGTATCTTCTGGCGGATTCTGGGTACAGCTCCAACTCGTTCATCATTCCAGCTTTCAAAAGAGTGGGAGGTCTTCCTCTGACCCGCGAGAAGATGTTATTCAACAAACTCTTGAGTGAATTACGTGTCGCAATCAAACATTGTAATGGAATGCTGAAATCTCGATGGCAATCTCTGAAAGACCTACGATTACTCTTAAAGGACAAGAAGTGTGTAGCCCGTTTGAATGCTTGGATCTCAGCGTGTTGTATCCTGCACAACTTCCTGTTGGATCAGAATGAGGGATGTGCTTTTCATTATGATATCACTACTCCTGTGGATCCCGAAGACGAGTTCATTTTGAATGAGATCCGAGAAGACGATGATGAAGACACAAGAATGTGTGTATTCCGCCTTTTTTGTGAATCGTTGTAAACTTTTTACACTCTTTGTTTGTTTATCTGCTTAGGATGTTATTAGGTAGTAGCAATTTGAAAATATCCTTTTTCTTGTTTGCTGCTCGTTAAAGCGCTTGTGCGTAATAAGCAAATGAGAGCTAGAATTAAAATAATGAAATCGATTGCTTATTATCGAGACAACTAGACAGCTGATTCCAAAGTTTTTTTTTTGGATTTTAGTTTGTAAAGCACACTGCAAAGGAAAGAATACAAAAAGGAAACAACAATTGATTTCAAGTTTTAAAAGAATCAAACTGGGAAATCGTTCACATGAGGTTGAAACAAATAACAAATTGCCTAAAGAGGCTTTTAACAAACTCCCTGGGTATTATCCCTCCAGTTCCCCTATCACAGCAATCACGCATGTCAGTGTTGCCCAAAATCGTTTTGATTTGATAATGCAAATATATGAGGGTAGAACACTTACTATGAAGTTGTTCTTCTTGCTCTTCAACTTCTTTTTTAGCTTCCTCCATTGACAAACCAAGTGCCTTATACTTTGCTAACATAGCCAACTTGCGTTCGCTCCTAGCTGTAATGAGATCTTCACGGCTGCGAGCCAACTGAGATTTTGCAAGATCGAGTTCAACTCGGTCTTGCTCAAGTTTGATTTGAGCACGTTCGGTGCGTTCGGAATCCTTCAAAGCATCGTCTCCTCCGGAAAGGTGACGGGATAGTGCATCCGCCAGTTTGGCCTGAGTCTTAAGCTCTTCCTGTCGTGCATCTTGCTCAGCCTTCATGTACTTCTCTTCAGATAACCATCGATCCTTCTCAAGCTTGATTCTCTCAGATTTTTCTTCACGTGAGGGTAGTTGAGAAGATAAGAGATTGTGTACATCCGATGCTGAGCTAGAGGTCGACCTCAAACCTTGATTGTTATCGATTTGAGCTGATCTGGGTCGTTTGGCAGGTTGTCCAGGTGGGCGGTGAGCGCTTACACCTTTGCTTGACTTGTCTGGAGATGGTGAAGATCTTCGGGCTTGGGACATTGAAATAATATCAGGACCGTTGGACGAGATGGTGAAGTCTAAATCTTGGGTAAGCTCGCCATTGTTTTCCAAAGGACTTATATCAAAATCTCGGGTTTCGTGTAATGACGATATATTGCTATCTGGAGAGTGGCTACATGTGCGCTTGGTAGAGGGAAGAGGAAGAACACTATCTTCATCTAAAACATCCCCACTTTCACGTACGGACTGGGGTATCACATTAGTGCGAGTTGACATAAAAGGTAAGAGATTGTAGTAGTAGACGCATCGTTGGAACAAAAGCTCTAAATGAGAGTGATACACAATTGTACATAAGCATTTGACCTTTCAAAGTATGATCAGCCATGGAGGTAAAGGCACATACGGTCAAACTTTGATTTGGTTGAATGCTCTATTGCCTTCCATTCATCACTATCAGATAAGTACCCCATCTCGGTTTTTTCAAGTCGTGCTTGTTGTTCTAAGTCTTCCAAAATACCTTGCCCAGTTCCACTTCGGAAGTCTTGAGCAATGGTGAAAGTCGATTGAAGGGTTCAGATCTAAATTAAATTCACAGATGCATACTTTAGTCAGCACCTTCAAAGTCAAGAGGATGTGCAAATACTGACCTGTGTCTCTACACCTTTCCCATCTCGACCTGGTAAACCTTGTTCGGCCAAGTACTCAGCAACTTTTTCCCCAACATCCTTTTTGCTGTAAATTGTTCGCGTATCCATATCCATCTCTCCCTTCCACCAATCATATCGTGTACCAGTCGTAGTTGCGGTTCCCAACCACTCGATTATTAGAACAATAGCGCTTTTCCCCTCAGAATTAAGTTCAGTTCTCCATGAAGTGTTTTTCTTTTCTTCATTTGATTCTTGAGGGGTTTTTTTTTTGGTCTCTGACCTTGTTGTTGAATCTGAGGTCTTCCTCCTTGTGTATTTACGTTTTTTCTTTGGTGCATCTGAACTGGGCTCTTTTTGAGTCGAAGTACCCGGAGTAACCGGAGCCATAGTGATCAAAGGTGAGTTACTGATCGGAAATTGTTGGGTGAGACTATTAGATCGTGATAAATTCCAGCTAGTAGCATTCACTGAAGGTGGGATGATTGCGAGCTGAAGAGCTTGCCCAGTGATTTGACTTGGGCTTTGACCCCAGTTGACCGGCGATATGATCTGCAGGGGGGTGGTGGTGCTTGAATCAGAAACGTGGGGCGATAGGACTTGAAGGTTTGGATCGAGGTGTATGGGAGTTAAGTAGGATTGACTTGCAGGGGGTGGGGGTGATTCAGGCATGGCTGTACAACTGATGCTCCTCTGGGAAACGGAAACTGAAATAAGTTTGGTGGCCTCAGCAACGAGGCTTTGTTAAGTCAGCATATGTAAGTCTTAAGTATGCAGATTTGGTGCAAGTTCCGTGCAAGATGTTACAAGAAGTTGCACAGAACTTGCACAGAACTTGCATAATTTCTTCTCGAAGTTTGACCACCATATTTGTATACACTGTTATACAATATGAATCTGACAAGTGTAGGAGAATTGTTCGGTAACACGCAGACACAAACACAGTTGAATCTAACCGCAGCCTGGCCCTCCGGCAGCTTCGGCACCACGGCATGGGTTGATTGTAGATAGTTGTAGATAGACTTATAAATGTATGTAACAGAGGTCAGCTTTCATTTATTTCATTTATCCTGTTTTGATCTCCATTGACCTTAAAGCCTAACCCGCGGTCCGAGCTCCGCACCCCTCCCAATGATATATTGATAATGGACAACAACCGACTTGATCTTGCTTCCTCCAACCATTCCACTCTTGCCGACTGGACCCCCTGTGCTGACATGGACCCTGAGGGCAAGGAGATCAAGCGCGTAAGACACCGTGTTCCTCGTGCCTGCGATGGCTGTAAGAAGATGAAGGTGATGTCTTGCATTATCTCTCTCTGCAAAATCTTTCGTTACCTGATGTTGGTTCCATTTTCCTGAACAAATGCGAACAGACAAAGTGTATCGTGCTGCATTCTATCCCTTGCGAAACTTGCAGACATGCATCTCGTCCATGCACCTTCGAAGCTATTGGCGTTAAGCGCGAAAGACCTCCTACCAAGCGGTCCGTATCTCTCTTTTTTCAGCCGGATGAGCAGATCGTTCAGCCTAATCAAGTAATGCGACGTCCCAACCAATCTGCGTGCGGATAGTGAGGTTTATCGAATGAATACCAGAATCCGTAGTCTTGAAAAAGTTCTCAAGGCTTTGGTACCGAACATCGATTTGAATTCACTTACGCTTACGCATGAACATCTTCAGCCTACATTGGACTCCTCAAAACTTGCAAGCTCTAGTCACGCCCCGGTGAAGAGGGTGCTAGACTCGACTACGCCTCAGACTGAATCTAACGCACTCTGCGATCTCGATAAAGTCTTTCAATCGATTGCTCAATTACGCATCACGCCGACAGATTACTTGGAAGATTATAAATCTGGAGATGTCCCTGTTCGTAGTGCGCCCGGTCGATGGGAAAAACCTGATGGCTCTGGCGAGCCAGATCTGGCATACTACATGGCGAATGGGAATCGTTCAATCGTTGAGCGTACCATCGAACTTCACCATTACCGCAGCGTACCAAACGAATACTATTATCCTCCTCCCGACCTTGCCGAATCACTTATCGACCTTTACTTTGAAAAAGTTCATCCATATGAATACATCCTTCACAAGGGAGAATTCATGCGCGTTTACAACACTGGTCTTGTTCAAACTGATCACGCATTCCGTGCGCTTTGTTATGCGATCTTCGCTGCGGCGTCTCGGTTTTCGTCCGACTTCCGTGTCGCCCCACCACTCGATGACATGAAAGTAGACAGGCAAGCCGCAGGGGCCGTCTATGCCGCCGCCAGTAATTCACTTCTCACACCTTACACCCTCCCATCCACCCTGTTTGATTTACAGGCGATGGCTGTGCTATCGTATTTTTTGATTGGCACGAGTAGCCCGATGACGGCATGGTTTTCGACCGGAGTTTTCTTGAGAAGAGGTTTGTCCTGCGACATCTCGGTGATCTCGGCAAGGTTCTGAACAGTTTTTTGACATTGATTATCTTGATTCAAAGCGCAAGATGTGGGTGCCCACCTCGCTGGCACCCCGCGATGGGAGACGTCGATAATGAAAGATCAACTCAGAAAACGAGCTTTTTGGTTCCTCCAGTTTCGGGAAATACAGCTTTCCACATCGCTTGGTCGAGCCACCATGATGAACCATTCACCAGTCACCGTCGGTAGGTCGTCAGCCTGTCGATGTCAGGTTCAGGAAGATATAATATTGACGTGCCATTCACGATATTTAGCTAACCCCCTCATAGTCGATGATGAGCGTTTGAGTCGGTTTTGTGAAGAATATGCTGGACAGGCACCGCAATCAGTGCAAGAAATTTCTCAGAACAATCAAATCCTCTACCTCACAACTCGCGCCAACAAGGCCAACCTGGCTTTTTATCATCTACATTACCAATTTTCTCGCTCGCTGCATACACTCTTAGCACTCAAGATTATCCCGGGAAGCAAGGCGTGTGACTGGGACCGGTCTTTTGTGCAGGAGATTGCTCAATCTGTTGACATGTATGTCCATCGCGAGATACCTCATGACGCTAAATGGGACCCCGAAACATCCGACGAGGTAGACTTGGTGACCACATCCCGGTTTGAATGGTGGGTAGTCTCCATGAACTATTCTTCAATTGAGATGATCGTTGAGCTTCGAATTGTCTCATTTGCCCAACAGTCTTCTTGCATACTTGAAAATTGTTGTTCATCGACACTTGATTGCTACTCATCCTCAGCAAGAGCTCAAGGCATGTCTGGTCGCATCTAAGATGATGATTAATGTGATCGACCACCTCAACAGCCGAGGCTTCCTCGAGCTCAGCGCTACCTGGACACCTTACGTGGTCAGTGCGTCGTATTCAAAAATGCGTTGCTCGAAATAGATCACATTCACACTTACATATATATATCCATTACATATATATATCCATCGCGTACTTCATCTTCTAGATCACTCCGGCGGCCCTTACATTCATCTTTGCCGTTTCTACTCGACACGAGTTTATGACAGCCTCTGATCGAGTAGAATCCTATGCGGATGCCTACCGATGCGTGAATATCCTGGCCGCATTGGCACCTACGTTAGTGCTACTTAGCTTGTATGGTGTGCCACAGTAGTTGACCTTTGATCTACCCTATCGCCACTTCAACACTCGCACAAATGATAGGACGTTCCAAGCTGAAAAATTGCACGCCTCGTTGGAGCACTTGCTGAAGTGCTGTGATGAAGAAACACTCAACCCGGGTTCGACTCTCTGGAGTTCAGCAATTCAGCAAGCAGCGGGTGAAACTTCGTCGCTTTCACCTTGTTCTTCTTCAGGTACTGGAATTGCACAAACATCTTGCGCTATGAATGAACCCCCGCCAATGAGTTCGACTGCACCCCCGCCGATGAGTTCGACTGCACCCGAGCTCCCATCACTTAGCGCTGATGGAAGTGGTGCTGTCTACGTTCCTGATACTTTACCGGTCACACTTGAGTTCTTGAATTTCGCCGCGCCCCAGCTCGATGCTTCCTTGTTTCAATTCCCAGGAGCAGGATTCAATGTACCAGCACCGTGGGAAGCACCGCAATGGACCCCCAGATTCGGATCCTCTCCATCCCTGCCAACGCTCGGGTACAATGACTTCGTTCCTCAATCGTTCGTTGGTCCGAACTCGATCGACGGAGAGCACAAAGCTTTGGATACTTTACCTCTCCCTACTTGGGCTGGCGGAACAATCTGAATGAGATGAATTGTAAATTTGCTTATGTATCTATCTTTTCTTCAGCTTGAAAGTCATTACCGAACTCCATGCTGTAAATTGTATGGCACCAACGTAATAACATTGATTTTTCTCATTCCTGGATAAATCCTGTCTGATAGTAATCCCGCAGAGTCTTTTGTCTTGTGTCTTCTACCTCACCTCGTTTTGAGTTGTTCACCTTTGTCTTCCTCCTTTCGTCCAGGAAGCCATAGATCATTACTCTGATTGTACAAATTGATATGTTTTTCTGACAGTCTTCAACTATGGCTTAATCCAGACTCTCCTGATAATTTTTTGTTCAGATTGACTCAAATGCTTAGGGGACCGCATAGGGATAAGCAAAATTTTAGAGAATGAGATTGTGATGAATAAGCTCAAAGGTTGATAATACAAGATACAACAAACTGGGAGAGGAAGACCAACTAGAGTCATTTGTTCGAGAAAAAGGATTGAAACTGAATACGTACATCATATAGGAAATTGGGAATGCAAAACCATATGTTCACATAAGCTTCACTGATCCCCTTACAAGCGCGTTCGCCGCATGTCATTGGTACATTCGCTACAGCTATTGCAACGGAGCTGAGCACAGGAACGTTCGATTGTAAACATTTCAAGCGTGAACCGCCATGGACAACGAGACTATGTCACTGATCTTGTTATCCCGTAATATTCTCAAAATCTCGTGGCCTCAGGATGTCTTTAGTTTGATGAGGTGATGAAAACTGATACGAGAGTTCGAGACTTCAAAGTAACTGTGTATACATAGATCACTTACGCTCCTGATTGATCAAGGACGGTGAGTGGAAGTTCTTGGAAGAGTTGGATGTCCCGGGGTCGTGGATTAACACATGTGGAACAAATGATGATCCTCCGATCCTTCCTCACATTCCCTTTCAAGGGGTTTTCCTGGGGGAGGAACGTCTTATAACGAAAAGCACTGCCAAATTGTTATGTGTATCATAGTATGTCACGGTCAAGAAAATCTTATACCAGCCGACTCTAGTGTAAATACACAAGAAACTATTCAAAGCTTCACATTCGTCAACATCGAACTTGGTCGAATCGACGCTGCTCAGCTTCTCACAACTCACCTAAGCAACACTTGCCACCTATCTTTCGATGAAGTCAGTACAAACAACACTCAACCATACCAGGCGCAGAGTATGATTCCGGTTGACTCATCAGGAAACTACATACATCTCAAACCGAGGCCAAGTCCGAAATGGGTCCATGGAGAGCTCGGGTTGCCTTGTGCACATCCAAACAGGCTGAGATGGAATTCTTGTCTAGAGCCTGATACGTTAGTCTACTTGCCATGATTGGGGTGACTTCGAATCCCCCTTTCAAGCATAGGGTCATAAGGGGTTCAACCCACACGCGCACAATCGCTTGAGCGTATGACGGTGAAAAAGAGCCTTTTATCGATGTAGTCCTACTTCCCTTTCATCCCACTTTTGTACTGACAATCTCTGTTTAGCTTTTAAACCTTTGGATTCACTCATCCTATGAGCGCTTCCGTAGTTAATCACCAACGACACTTTCTTATTCTTAGCAATTTTTCATCCATTTTTGTTGAAGTCCAATCGAAAAATATTCCATAACAGTTGATGCAGTTCAAGTGAAAATACTATTGGAACCTTTCCTTTTTCTTTCAAAGCAGGCTTATCTGGAGGATGCAGAGCTTCTATCCAAAGATTTTCAACTTGTCTCTTTTTTCCTTGTCTTATTATTGTCTCGTCGATTCTTTACCTATTGATACAATCAACGGAACCATCGGATTACAATCCTCTTCCAACACTGCGAATCAAACTCCAGTCTACATTCTGACCAGCGAGTCCTTGACCTCCAATCTCACGCAAGCTGAGAACTCAAACTCGATGGACGTCGCACAAATGGGACCGAACTCTTCCTATTCCACTACTCCATCCCCTCTCAGCGCGGTCACAACCTTTCCGACAGCCGCGACCTCTGTGGCTTTACCTCCTGCGTCCACACAGTTGGGGAATTCTTCGTGAGCATTCATGTCTCAATCACTAAGAGAAGGACAGCATAACCATTCTGACGCTTTCAACTGCGAAAAACCAAGAAGGATCCAGGAAGATCCGCCAAAGGAGACGATTCTCATAGCGGTGCTCATCGCTCTACTGATTGGGATCTTTATGCTCATTGCAGCTTTATTTGGCTTGCTTACTCTCAGAAGGACACAGTCGCGTCGATCTCATCTCCAAAAATCACCGAGTGAAGCGAAGGTCACTATCAAGCCTTGGGACCATGATACTTTTTGCCAAGGTTGAGTTTAGCCACATCCGGCCCCGTATATTATCCCAGTTATCACCCTTATGCTTACCATGATATCTGGGCCTGCGCTTATACTTGACGTCTCAACACAGACATGAATCGAGGTTTTCAATACCATTCAGATTGGCAGCGTCAGACTTGCTCGCTAACAAAACCTGATCAGACTTTGAGTCGGGCTGTTATGCAGAAGTGTCAGAGAGGTATGATAATCGGCTGAGCCTCTTTCTCGTGAAATTTACTGGTATCTTGATCGGAAATGCTTACACGACTCTCCGTGATAATAATCTGAAAACCCAAATCCAGCACGGGATAAGTTTCGAGACGGCCAATTCTTCTTCACCCGCGATAGTCGCTCCCCAGGTATCTCGAGGTTCAATTCTAGAGGTAGCACCAAGCTCGGAACATCTCCTCGCGCAAGACTTCCTTTCAAGTTCGATAAATTAGGTGAGCCTATCAACAATTTTCTCTCTTCTGATCCAGTCCTAACAGTTGCAAATATCAACACAGGAATACCAAGGCGCGCCAAGACTAGACCAACGGCACCACCTCAACCACCAAAAGATCCTAGGTTGATCTCCAAGCTTCCGGTGAGAATTTACGAAAGCTTAGAATTGCTTCCCCAACAGCTTATCGGAAGGACACCAAGTACACTTAAAAGTGTCAAACATTAAGCTTTATCAGCCTAGCTTCTTGCACTGAACCGAGAGCTCGATATTTTTTGGTCTCGCCTTTAACCCACATCCCTAATGTCATCATAGCCTTTCCATTGAATTTGTGCCATGATTTAAATAGCCTCTCACAATATATGTATTGGAACCACTCTGTGTAGTGGTACATTATTACAATATGCCACGCTCATTCCATGGTGAAATATAGAAATTCATATAATAATCTTTGTGATCATCCTTCTGAATCAGAAACTTTCAAAAACTTACTAAAACTGATTGACTTCCTCATGATTGTATGTATCTGTGCATCAAGGAAACCCTGAGTGTGGGGTCCGCCAACCCTCTAAAACATATACAACTACCCAATAAATTCTGTACACACACCTCTACATACTCAACATCTCATCTCAAATCCGGATTGCAACATCTCCATCACAAATTTGCTACTTGCCCAGCTACTTGCACCGTGTTTGTATCCTTGTAGCACGTCGACGTGCGCACACAAATTAGTTTCCTTAGACACTTGACAGACCTATTGAAGAAGTTTCACAACAGACACATCTTCCCTTTATAAACTGGGATGTTGGCAGTCAGTTGACCCCAGCTGATGACAAAAGATTCTGTGACTACCATGACTAAATCATTGTTCACAAAGGGTTCTCAAGAACAATCTCAGTCGAATTCTGACCAAAAGACTTTCAAATTTATTTTGAAACTCTCCGTGTGTGCACGTCGACATGCTACAAGGATATTGACATGGTGTTGCCTGCTGCTCACAATCTCATTACACACTATATCAGGCTGCATTTCTAATATTGTTCATTCTGTTTTGTATGCTACCACAATTATGATCAAACATCTTTAAGACCAAATCTTCACTCACAACATGATCACCTAATAGATTGGTTCCAAGATTACCATATGGTGTCAAGATGATACCACGGGAATCAGGTTGCTTATGTACTGTGATGACTCTTTTACACTTGTTGTAGATCACCCAACAAGTAAAATCACATTAGGCTTATGTGGCTCAACCTTGTGATAGATCCCAAAGTTCTAATGGTGTCTGTATGAAGTTGAGCTTATGTGCTAAAATGTGTGGTCCAGATGTATATATTAAATGTTGTAGGAGATGCCTAGCCCATTGTGCAGAGCTCCCCATCTACTGTTGCTGGTATTCCTACCCCCCCTGGCCCTTTTGAGCAGAGGGCCTCCCCAAGAAACCTATGCCTCTCTCTAGACAAGAAGTTGTGGTTTACCTAGGGCACACCAATTATGAGTTTAGATTCATTCAATCTACAACACTTGCAATGAAAGAATAAACCTTTATGGTCCACCCTCTGATCTTGTGCAGTAGAGAATGGATTGGCATGGTCAAACTGAACACAGTGAAAGTTCCTTTGCGAGTTGGTTTGAAGTTGCACCTTGGCTCTCCCAAGGACATTAGGCCAGCTTTGTCTCTTCCTTACCAATCTCACATTGGCTCTCTCAATTGGGCTGCTGTCAGTGTCTGGATGCTGCTTTTTTTCAGTCAAATTTCTCAATACAACTTATGTTACACCTTCAAGCATTGGAACACAGCAAAGCACCTTGTTTGCTATATATTTTATAAAGGGCTCTCTATCTTAGGGCATTCTATTTGATAGTTCTACGCCTACTGACTTGAAAGACTTTGATGATGATGATTATTCATATGATCTCAATAATTGTCACTTGGTAACTGGCTATCTGTCACTACTGGAGGTGCTATCATCTCTTGGCACAGCCATTGACAAAAATCAAATGCCCAGTCAACTACAGAGGCTGAGTATATGTCTCTATTGAACTGCACAAGTCAGGCCATTTGGTTCAAACTACTTTCTGTGAACCTTCATCTTCCTGTCTCTGCCATTTCCATTTCTTCCATTGACCATGCTATACAATTGTTCAATGATAAACCAATGCTTTTGATTCATGTTGTGCTCAGACTTCTGTTGTGGACTGCACAAGTGAGGGGGGATGTTGGTGTTGGCCAATAAAGCTGTCTGTTCAATGACATTATGTAGTGTGATCTTATTGTTTTTGGTATCATGATTTGTTGTCATGTTCTCATTTGATATGTTGTTATACATTGATCTCTATTCTATGTGTGCTCTTAACTATTAGCAGTGTTCTCATTTTTATTATAAGCAGCCTACAAGTCTACAAGGTTTAACTTTGATCTTTATCCATTCAAATGTTTCTAAATCACATACAAGCAATTACTTTTACTAACAACATAATTGCCCTATTGTGAATGACTCATAGGTAAGCTTTTTGGTTTATCAGTGTTCTCTTTTCTCTACAAACGGTGGCTTGCTAAGCTAAGCTAAGCTAAGGATTTTTGCCACCTTGGCTTAGCTTAGCTAGAAGCTGCTAAGGAAAAATCCGCTAACACTAATCTTAGTGGATTTCCGCTAACGCTAAGCCATTGGCTTAACGGGCGTAAAATGACACCTGCTAAGCCAATTCATTGGCCGCTAAACCGCTAATAGCGGCTTAGCGGCCCTTTTTTGCACTTAAAACATGTTTTTTTTGATACCTAAGCTCCCGGCTTAGCTTAGCGCAGACCCGCCAAAGGAAAAATCAAAGTTTGATTAGCTTAGGTTGAGTGCACTAGGGATTTAGTGTTAGCTTAGCAATAAAACTCTCTAAGCGCTAACTTAACTTAGCCGTGCCACCGTTGTCTCTACCATTCATTTCTATATATACATGGGTTTTATGCTTGTGCTTTTTATGTTGCAAAATAAACAATCATCCATACCAACGTTTCACAATCACTTATAAGCAATTACTTTCACTAACAATGTAATTGCTCCATTGTGAATGACTCATATCTTGATCATCTTCATATAACATGATACCCATTGATGGGCTGATTGGAGCTCCAAGGAAAAGTTTTTGCATAAGGGTTTATTAGCTAGGAATTTGGAAGTTTGGTAGAGGTGAGTGACTTCTTCAATCAGTTGTTGATGCTGAGAAACTTGGACCATGGTGAAGTGTCCAATGTGGACAAAAATAGAATCCAAAGGAAATGAATTTTACCACTCAGACTTGATCTTTGAGAAATGGTCAAGAAGTTAAAAAGTATCTTTGAAGTTTGGGCTCAGGTCTAGATTTAGGGTGTTTCTGACCTTAATCAAGGAAAGTAATTTGATAAAAAAAGTGTTCTGGTCTACCCCCAGGGAGCTACCACCAATTCAAGTGTCCCTGTGGTATGCTATTACACGTCACAAGTCTCAACAACTTTTTCTATCCACCTATACACCTGTGCCATCTCACTGTTCCTCATCTCACATTTTCAGTCACACAATCAATCTGCATTTCAATCTCTCTCATCTATGGGCAAGTTTGGTTGTGTTTTTTGGTGATTATAGCAATCATGCCACCAAAAGATAAATCCCATCCTGGTCATGAAAGGAGATCAAAAACTACTTTACATAATTGTAAATTCCTCAGTAAAATCCTCTTTGTACACAGCAACATTTCTCTTCAACACCCTTGAGGCTCCAACACCATCATCATCAGCCAACACCAGTGTGGCTCAGCTCTTTGATTGGACTAGCCTTTCATCTCACACTCAGCTCATCAAGTGAAGCATGTAATCATCTCACAGTCCATCAAATTCAAGGCATCATACATTTTCTCAAATCCATGAAATCATTTCAAGAAGATCATTCAACTATATTCACTTGGTTTGCTTGATCTGATAGATTCAGTCAACAAATCAAGACCAACTTCAAGGTCAATAGAAGCACAAAGTTTGAAAGATGCTGTTATGCAGTTTGTGATTCTGACAATATTCGCTAGGACATGTGTACATGTGAGGAATTGGCATGCCTCAAGCCTGTGTGGCGGCTGGGCGCCAATTGCCGTCTTAAATTGGGAGATATTTTACAGCACGGCACCGTAAAAAGATTTCCCCGATTTTTTGAGAGAACACCGTAAAAATCTAATGTGCGTTCGTTACTTCTTGTTGGAAACCCAAACTTAACAAAGTCCCTCGCGCCAAAGGCCCGAGGCTTGAGCAAGGGACTTACGGCTACACCACGGGGGGACCTTGACCGTCTTGCGCCGGTCATCCTCGCCCGCCTTTGGGCTGGCCTTCCCTCCGCAGGGAAGGGCCGTAACTAGCTGGTCAGAATGATGTCGCCTCCGAGGCGACATCGAGTCGTCGAGTCAGGCGTTTTGTAACTGGGATTTCGGCGCACTTAGCGCGTCTCCTTGTGGACTGTGGGCGGCCTGAATGGCCCCAAAAGCGCCATCAGGCCATTTCGCAGTGTGATTTTGGGGGGCTGGAATCCCCAAAAAAAAATTGATATATAAAAAAAGTGCCCCAAAAAGGAAATTGTGGCCTCAAAGACCCTTTTCGAAATCATGACAGCTGACAGTTGGGCATGAAAGCCGGTGCATTTCGCAAGGGAGGTTTACAAATGAAAGAAGACAACCGAGTATAATAGATAGCCAAACAATCCCTATAACTTTGATCTCCAAACCATAAGAAGGAACAGAGAAAGTGGCGTCTTTGATGTCCCAAACTCTGAATAGGTGGGCCATTCACTCTAGGTCCCCCAAAGACCCTCCGGCTTCTTGAATACGTTCCATCATCTCGTGGATGTCCTCTTCTGAAGGTAAATCGAATGTTACCGAAGCGTCAATGTCCGTAAAGTACCCTTCGCCATTGAAGGTCGTGCGATCTTCATCGTAAATCAACTTGTAAAATCTGAAGAGGATAGTCATGATGAGTGTATATCTAAATCTAACGGTAGTGATCAGCATTTGCAGGACTTACGCAGAACTATATAAGGTACCTTGAACACCCAAATGGTGCAGATGTTGGTCGACCCTGGCCCAGATATTTCCTCCGGCTCCTCCTTGACGACGCTCTTGAAAGATGCGTAGGGCTTCTCGTCGCTGGTGGATTTTATGAACCAATCAGCCATCAGGTTGCTAGAAAGTGGAAACCCTTCAAACCCACCAGGTACGCGATGCGGAGGCGGTGTTGATCAGTGCATTTGATCCAATAGGCCTCTTCGCCTAGACCCTCAGCGGTGGTTCCACAATCTTGAGCGATCTACATACAGACCAAAAAAAACATGGTTCAGGCAACATACGTTATGCACGCAAGATGGCAGCGAAGACTTACGCGATGGACCAGACGTTTCATGCAGGGCACCGTGCTTCCAGGGTTGTTTTTGATGTTGAGCAACAGCTGCGTAGCACCGGAGAAGTGATGAGAAAAATGTGTCAAAAAAAATTATTCGAATGAATGGATGAATGAGTACCACCACTTACCAATTTATGTAAACGCTCTCGAGCGTGCTTCCCAGCGTCCTTAACTAAGGTCGCGTACGTTTGGGCATCGGCAACGTTCTGGGCTCCATTTACGACTGGAGGAAGTTGTTCGGCAGGCCAGGTGCCGGGGATAGCTTTGATTGCCCGCTGGAGTGTGAATGCGGTGGAAAATCAATAAACAGACTACCCAAAACAGTCGACTATCTAACCTTAATAGTTGCAAACAACGAGTTGGGCAACAAGTCCCCATTGGGATTGTGAAGTTTGGTATATGCGCCGATCGTGGGTAACGGAACCGATGCGTATGCCTCTGTATACACCCGACTCTGATCAGAATGTGAAAGAACGGGAGGAAAACAAATGAGAAAGACTTTTGCTGATCAAGACATATCAGATCGCAGGAAGATTCTGGTTGTACTTTAAGCTCAGGTGAGTAGTACCAGTGTTTCGCCGGTGGGGCGTTCGATGCGGCAGCAGGCCGGGCAGCAGAACCTGGGCCTTCACCTTGATGTGTGATGTCTTCGACAGACTCATTCACTTGGTCCAGCTTGTTGGACAGGGTGATGAAGTCTTTGGTGTGCTTGTCGGCGACCGAAGCGATTTGTTCGTCCACCTGCCTGGCCAACTGACCGATGTCCTCATCGAGCTTGCTGGACATGTGCTCAATCTCTTGACGCAAGGTGTCAGCCATCACCAACATTTCTTTTTCCACCTTACCAGAAAGACTGGTGATTGCAGCCATGATGCGTGAAACATCGCCGTCCTTGGTCTGGACGCACAAATTGGGTGCTTAGTTCGCATTTGATTTAGCACATGAAAGGAAAAAGGAGGCGATTGGACACTTACACTGTCATTCGAGCCTCCCACCGAGGCTTGCGAGCCTGAACCTTGGAGACTTCGCTGTTCGGCGCGATTGGCAGAACCAGCGGTGCCCACAAGTGGGGTTCCTGAAGGAGATTGGAACGACATAAAGTGACATGAACATCGGAATCAAAGAAAGAAGGGCAGAAGGGCAGCGTACTGTTGCCCCTCGGAGTGGTCAAGGAATATGGCTGAGCACGGTTGCTTTGGGAAGCAATTGAAGCTGACAGGTTGTCGATTCGCCCGGTTTGAGATGACATTTTATAATGAGAGAGAGGGGTTTGATATGAGAGGTGAGAAGTAAAAAGCAATTTGAATGTGGTGAGTTCAAAAGCTGTGATGGATTAAATCCTCTTTGAGGGCGAGAAAAAGAGGAATGAGTTGCAAGAGATTGAACCGGGTTGCTTTAGCAGCGCGACGCGAACACGGGATTGAATCCAGGGGTGAAGGCCATCCCTGATTGGTCTGCGCGTTCGTCGGTCTGGCGCAAAGCAAACTTGACTTGCGCGCGCCGGTGCTAGCTGGAATTCCCTCTTTAGGAAATATTTCAGAACTTATGTGGAATGTTAATATTAACAGGGAACATTCTCATGTTAGAACATGCGTTGCAAACATGTGTTGCGAAATGAATGGGTCAATTGTCAAAGTTGTGGCCATATGGAATGTGAAAGTCATTGTATAACTCAGCGATTTGAATCCATTGGGAATAGCACAAAAGAAATTCTTGTTTGGGGAGAGGATACAAAAGCGTTTGATAATTCCTTTATGCACAGCGAACTCTTCACGAGGGCCTCAATCCGCAGAAGAATCGGATTGTTCAAAATCCTCATCTCCATCGTCTGCCCTCCCTTTGTCCTTCCCTTTCTTTGCTTGCCTTTTTTTACGTGGCTTCACCGGAACAGACCGCCAGACTTTGAGCCCTTTTTCAAATGCTGCCAACCACTCAGCGGGTGAAATGGTTTGTGACGGAACTTTCGCCACTGCTCGATGCGTTTTGGCGGAGTAGTGGCTTCCACTGTTCAGGATGAACCAGTCATTTTCCACATGGCCGATGGTGCTGATCGTCGCAGAAGTTTCCCTTCTTTCGAGTCGTTTCTTCGCGCCTTCCGTGACTGCGCAATTGGAACGATGGCAATTGTGTTGCACATTCAAAAGGCAAACAACATCCTACAATGTCAATTAGCGAGCGGTCGGTGAGTTATGAACATGACAATCTATTGTTCCTTACCGTTATCTTGACCCATCTTTTGCGCAAAGTCCTGATGAGTTCACGCATGCCATAAAAAGGATATATACCACCCGGTTGGATCTCCTGAAGTAAGATGACTGATCTATTTGCAGAGTGATTCTCCGGCTTCCAAATAGCCGCCACTTGAAAGACTCCATCCCTGGACTTGAGCTGAGAGGTTTCAAGAGTCAGCGAACTCACATTCAAGAGACCAGTTCCCACATGCCTGGGGGACACACCTTCACAAAGTCCTTTTTGCAAATTGTCTGATGATTGACTAAAGTAACACTTTGATGTTCGATCCACAATAGATCTTCGCTTGCGAGAAACTCGGGTACATCAGTGGACACCTCGACACGAGCTGAAGGGGACAAAAACTTTGTTAAAACGGCCACGTGGTCTGTGAATGGACACCAAAAAACCTTACGCCCAGCAGAAAAGACAGCCGCGCCTTTGGCTTTAGGGTCGAGGCCCATCGCCTTAGATAATTCCGGCATCGAGGTCAGAAGTCTTCGCACTTGCGGTCCAGCCGCACATCGGGCACCCAATTCCTTGTGAAAGAAGGTGTTGCCCGACAGGAGGGCTCGCATCAATTGATAAGTGTTAAAGGTGTTGGCGATGTCCCGACCTGGAGCCATGCGGTTGGAATGCACTGAGGCAGCACGCAAAACACCGTTGTAAGACTCAAACTTCTCTGTCATGCAAAGGTTAGCAGGTCCAAAACGTTCCACAGAATCTTTCAAGTGGCTCAGCATATGGAATTTGGGCTTATTAACCCATTGAGCCGAATTTTGGATAAGTTCATGGAAAAACATCAAGATCACAGACTCCATGGTTTGCAGATATTCTTCCATGTTAGTTATTTCGTGCTGAAAGATGTATGAACTTAAATGACACAAGGATTTCCACAGAGGACGTTTTTCTTCAGGAATATAATCCAAAAAAACAAAAGGGGCAGCCTGAAGAATGGTCCGGAAGTCTTTTCCGACGAGACTCTGGTAATGAACAATGAGAGTGTGAGGTTGAATCGCTGCTATTTTGAGGCCTTTTGACAATGCCCAGGAGGACCGAGCTGACAATTCGCGGTGGGGTGTCTTGGTGTCCGTTGAACCCTTGGAAAGGCAAAAAGAAAATCAAAACACGATTTCAGGAAATCCAAACGGTCAGCGCCATCTGCAGGAATCCTCGTACCTCTGAGCCGCAACATGGGGTTGAACAAATGGGCGCCTAGTTGGTTGGTCAAATCCTGGCATAGCTTGGCGACATCGCAAGTGTCTGGCGCTTCGTGGACCATTTTGAGGAAATAATCCAAGACGGAATCACGGAATCCATACTTCCGCGCTTCCGTTTTGACCGCCGTTTTGCTGTGAGGTCTCTGAGCCAACACCCATAATCGTGAAGCTCTTTCACGGGTGTGATCCCAATCGCGTTTGGGTAGAGAGAACTGTGGCAATGGTAGAGTACATTGGTTGTTTGATCAATTTTGCGAGTTCAACCAATCAATGCGGGGGGAAAACGGGTTTGGTTGGCTTACTTGTTCCCCGTCCAAGTCCACTCCAATGAAGTCTGACACGTACTGCTTACTTTTTTTGTCAGCCATATTCGTGACTTGTAAATCACATATGCGGCAGGGCGTTAACGTGTTTGCAGGGTTTGTGGTGTTGCTGATCTCGGCATGCATGGGGCCATCGCCGAGGTGGAACAACACCACAACCATCGCCAGGACGTCGGTGCCAGTCACGTGGTCATGCGCAACAAATCCATTGGCGCTGTGTTCACTTGCATCGGGGGATAGGATCAGTATAAAAGACACAGAAGGGCAGATGATGAGGATGCACTCACTTAATATCATCGACGACCTCATCCAGCAGTTCCAGTGCAGATGCGCAGTTCGACGTCGCCAGGAAATGAATATTATACTCTTCGTTTGTCATATGTGGAGGTAAGCCCGCGAGTGTAAAGAATATACTCATATGCTTGTTCCAAGCCTTCGATACATTGCCAGAGGTATCGTCAGAATACAACGTCAACAGGATGTGTTTAATTATAAGTCCATTGGCGCGTCGGCGCCAGGCGTTGGTGATTGGGATACGGATGAAACCGTCTTTGCTTTCTTCTGCGGCAACATACGAGTCAGATTACAAAATCATGTGGATAGGATAGGAGCGAAATAAGGGGACACACGATACAAATGCGACTGCAAGGTCCTTCCTTCATGTATTTGGATGTCAGTAGAGTTTTTCCAGAACGCTTTGACATCGATAGTTACGAACTCATTCGAGTCGAAAGAGTTCTCGGAGGGTATGAGTATTTGAAATTCTGATGGGTTGTTGGGGCACTCTTGGACAGTTGTTGTGAGGCATTGCGCCATTTGTCTGCCATTAATCTGAAAGAAGAAGGCCGGGACCACGACCTGCTGCGAAAAGATTTGAACGGGCTTGTATATGAACCAATGCTTTCCACGAGAGACTACCATTTGGACACGAAGGTCTTTGCTAAAACCTTCGCGCCATTTTTGCGATTGGGATAATCGGTTGATGGGCTCGTTTGTTGTTGGCAATTTGGGAAGCGATACCAAGAACGGGCTGACCAAAGGGTTAGCGAGTTCCTGTGACAGAAGCAGACAATATAGTCAGAGGCGCTTTACAATCAGACAATGATCTTGGAAGACTCACATTGGTGATGATGGTCTGCACCTTCAAGCCAAAAAGGGGCTTGCCGTGCGGGCTGGTCCGTTCACTGACCTCAAGGCCCAGATCCTTCTTCAGCCTGATGCTTAAAGCACGTAACGCGCCCCATTCAGGCAAGTGCACTTTGCATATCAGCAATATGGCGCGGATTCGATGGTATTGGGACCGTGATAAAATGCTTCGAGTAGAGCCAATGATCAAGAGTGCGACAACGTGCTGTCCGAGGAAATGAAAGGAGCGAATCAGTTTCTATTTGCTCCTTTTTGAGTGTATTTGTTGGTATTTGTTGGGCTGTGGACGTACCTCTTTCTTCTTAAAAGGATACCACTCTGAAGAATCTAACAGCTGCCCACTGCGCATATCAGCCTCCAGGATGGCCTCATCCGCGGCTTCGTCCATTGGACCCCAGTCGTCGTCGTCGTCCATGGCTCGAATAGCCTCGAGTACCTTGTGGACGTCGATTTCCTTGTCGGAGTCATCCGAGTCGCTAGGTTGATTGGCCTGTGCAAGTTGAAACGCACGGAGGTATGAAAAAGGCGAGGGAGGTCGTCTCGTTGTGTCCGTGTCTGGTGCTGGGTCATTGTCACCAAACATATCTTCCTGAGAGGCAGGTACGGTTGGGGACAGAGGGGGGTCGTCGTTGAGGCCGGGGAGCACTGCATTCTCGGCTGCTAGACAAGCCTCGTAACGGGCAACAGCTTCGAGGTGAGGCGCGGAAATCAAATGTGGCCCTATGCCTATTTCGCCCATCTGTCGTCCACAGACCAAGCACTTCCACTTGGGATTGGAAGCCACCGAGTTGATCAATTCAAAATCTACAGGTTACAGCAATCAGCCAAAGTTTTGGAATTCACGCCGTTTATAGAATGAAAATTGCGGAAGCTTACATCGGTTGGGCGGTTGGGTTCCTTGAGCCATTTTGGGACCAGAATGAGAGCGGGATCAGTGTGAGCAATTCGTTGGCGGCAGTGAATGGAGTGCAGTTAATGGAGACTTGGGGAGGGAATAAGCACAGCAAGGGAATTGAAACGCTGAATTTGCTGGATGTCCTGGCAATGGATGATAATGAAACAAATTGTGAAAAGGCGATATATTGCACTGTGAGACTGGAATGTCCAGCCCGGCAGGGGAAACAAAAACCAGAGTGTTTGAAATCGAAGATGCAAAACGCACTGGCATAACGCCACCAAGAAGAAAAGTCGAGAGATCTCTGCTGCCGTCGTGGATGAAGGATTATGTTTGGCAGGTAAATGCGATGTGGCCCATCTGTTGGCGAGAGCGAGATCCTTCCTAACTCCAGTGATATCGGGTCTGAACCTTGTGCGATCTCGAAAGGGTTCCAACCCTGGAACAAAAGCCTGTTGACACGAAGAGCTTGGCGAGGAGGGTTACAAAGATCCGGGATGTGAGACGTAAGTCAAGCATGAAGGTGTGGAGCTGGGCCACCTTGCTTGTGCCGTGATCTTAGCGGTCAATGTCTCGCACATCTTCGCTCTGGGTCAGCATCTTGATCCGGAAACTTCCTGCATGACGATGATCTGTCGAGCCTTGGCGAATTTTTCCGTGCAGGCGGCCTTAAAACGGCGCATGGGCGACATGCGTCGGGTTCCTGGCGGCCTTCGATGTGCAGCAGAAGGCTGTACAAGCCGGGGGCCCGGACCGCCTGGAGGCCCAGGGGAGGCGGCCTGATGGTGAACCCCCGACGGACATGGGACGGAATACTGACTCGACCATTTAAAGGCGAAAATCCGACCCAGGATCCCCCCGTGGTGTAATGTCGATTTTCAAGCGTGAGATCGGCCGGGGCATTTGGCCAAAAACACCTTTGCATTATAAAACATTTTTTTGTACTTATCTTTCTCTCAAGTCCCAAAACAAAGAATATGCGCAGTTGTTCCCTCTACATCCTTCAACTGTCATTTTTTCAAAAGACCCAGCGGCTCTTGAGAAAGATTGAAAATGTCCTTCGGGGCTCAAAGTGCTTGGTCCCTCAGGGCCATACACGACTGCGGTGGACAAAAATGGACTTTCTGGGAAAAATCTCAAAACCCAGATGATCAAACTGTTGTTTGGCTCACGTCCTATTTCAAGATTCCCTACAAGCTTCAAAGTCTAGTCTGATTGCGTATCACACCGACAACTCAATCGCATCACATCTACAAAAGCTCTTACCGCACTGGCACACCTCCATGCTGCAAAGGATTCCAAGCGCTGCATCTGGGGAAAATGCTTTTCTACCAATCCATCTTGAAGGTCAAATAGAATGGAAATTACAAAACATCACAGATGGGACTTGATTCTGTCCAATCCATCTTATACACCTCTACATTAGAGACTGTTAAATTAGTCAAATTTCGATTTTATCACTTCATTCATGATTGTCCTTTTCAAGCCTTCACCGTGTAGAATCAACTCAAAGGTCCATCAAAGCTCCTCACTTCACTTCATTTCACTTGAATACTGCTGCCACTGATTCTAAGAAGATGAACTTTTTATTCTCCATTACTCATTGAAATTTTGGGAGTGCTGTGATTCACTGATCCTATGTTTTACTTTTGATTCCATATCATTTACAAACAATTAAAATTCACCCCCAAAATTGAACCAGATTGTTTTCTTTAGATATATTTCCAGTTTTATCACTTCGTTATTATTTTCTTCCATTCAACTTTTCCATTCTTTGTTTTTGTTCAAGTGATTGTTCTTTGATTTGAATTTTCTTCCAGTTGCATTGGAATTGAACATTGACCACGAAGTCTAGAACATCGAAACGGTCGATCACCAATAGCTGATTGCCAGTTGTTCGGAAGAGGTCTAGCTTCTAGCTTCTGGAACTGCAAAGGATGTTTTCTTGTATTTTTAACTAAGTCTGATAAACCAGTAAGACAAAGTTCAATGAGTTGCGAGTGGATGGTATCATAAAGAACTAAAAGACCTACTTAAAATGGATGATCGAGTGAAGGATGAAAAGAACTTCATGAGTCTTGATCACACACGTTTAAAGACCAATAATGCATTTCAAAAGTCTTGTTTTGACTGTACGTCAAAATCATATGTTTCTGACGCGCAGCAAATCTGGTCACTGTGAGCCTTGTTAGCCCCGGCGTTCAGCCCCAAAGGCTTTTTCCATTTATCTCAAGAGCCGCTGGGTGTTTTGAAAAAATGAGAGTTGAAGGATGTAGAGGGAACAACTGCACATATTCTTTGTTTTGGGACTTGAGAGAAAGATAAGTACAAAAAAATGTTTTACAATGCAAAGGTGTTTTTGGCCAAATGCCCCGGCCGATCTCACGCTTGAAAATTGACATTAGCCGTAAGTCCCTCGCTCAAGCCTCGGGCCTTTGGCGCGAGGGACTTTGTTAAGTTTGTTGGAAACCCCCCATCGTTCGTCCGGACAAGTTTCCGAAACGATACGTAAAAATCCAAAGTTGAAACCCCCTATGACGACGTTTCACAGGGTGTGACACGTCCAACTGT
>NW_006768802.1:250112-250338 GCF_000204055.1 Melampsora larici-populina 98AG31
GTATTTGTCATCTAGAAAAGCCATCATGATTAATCAGAGCATCCACAGTGGTGGGCTCCAAATCGGGGCTATCGCCAAATTTGGTGACTGAGCCCCGATTTTTTGGTGCAATGGCAGTCCCCATCGCCAAATTTTTTTGTAGCCGGCTTCAAATTTCGAGCTTTGGGCTACATATTTGGCAACAAAAAGCCGGGCTCCAAATTCCCGCACTTGTTTAAAAAACCCA
>NW_006768802.1:250438-254775 GCF_000204055.1 Melampsora larici-populina 98AG31
TGGAGCCCCGCTTTGGACCCCACCACTGTGGATGCTCTCATCAACTATCATCAAGCATCACCATGCAACAAGAAGTAGCGGACGCACATTGTAGCTTACTTGACTTGATGTACGTGTAGAATCTACGCATCAGATCCCGGACTGGATACCAGAAGAGCTTACGTACCACACGTTTCAAAATAAGTGACTGATACCAATTATGACGGCGATCCTCTCAGTTCCATGACTTATCCCACCAGGTGGTGACTATAGGTGACATTTGGATTGTGGTGGTCAGCTTGTGAATCAAATCTTGGATGGCTGTCAACTCTCAACGTCAAGTCATCGGTAGGAGTTTAGATACCTTTATAATGAAGTAGTGCCGTGCTGATCTGGTGTTCCTCCTCCCACTTCAGCTTCACCTCTTGACCTTTCTAAGCCGTCTTAACCTTTTATACTCCACCAAGACTTTGAGTGATTTCGCCTTCGGCTTTCTGCATCCTTCCCTCCACCCAATCCGACCACCACGTAAGCCTTGAGTGCTTTTGTTGAGTCTCTGAATGGACCTTTGTCAGACATCCTCACTTCTGGATTGATGCTTCATGGTCATCATCGCATCAACACTGACATGCATCTCCTCATGTCTTCTGCCGCGATATCATCCCAGAACCCCACCCACCCCAACTCCTCAACCAATTCTGGTTTAAACTCGCGTGGTCTGCTTGAATCAAATATATTTTGGCTTGGCAATTCCATCTGACGACCACGACATTCCTTTTACTTGGCCTCTTTGGTTATCCCATAAGATCCCATATTATCAATTCTCATCAATTGTATGTACGTATGCACACACATCGTCCATTCAGTTTCCAAATATAATGGCTGCGGATAATTGTATCACCCTGAGCTGTACAATATGTACACAACTTTCTCTGTGTTAAAATTGACTTCTTGGACTTTCTTGTCAATACATCTTTTTTCCCACAGCTCTCGGGTAGCTTTCTGCTTTCAGAGCTCCAAGAGAAATCGGTAAGCTTTAAATATTCTTCTCATGCGCTCGTGTAGGTAGAACCTCTTCCTTTCTTACTCAGCTGATTGTATTTATTCGTTTCCATTTCCTTTGCACCGGCCAATCACTTCATCACTCTTTTCTTGCGCCATTACCTTTTGTCATCAAATTCAGACACACTCGGGATCATCAGTCTCTGGTACCTAGGCAGACCTTGGCCTCAGTCCTTTTCCCATAGATTTTCTTGAAGATTTGGTATATAGATTTTTTTTCTTGGCCATCACTTCACAGCTGCCGTTCCTACGCTTTGGCTGTCTCTTTGGTCCTCAGCCCCGCAACCCTTCGACTCACGATCCTTAATTAAACACGCGCTCCACGCATACACATATCTGAATCGACACCGCCTCTTCGATAGCCAAAACAAAAACGTAGAATAATTCTCATTCTCCCATCCGCTTGATCTGCGAAATTAAGAAAGTCAAGCAACCTCTAATGGCCAATTTGCCGCTCAGGTCCTTTCCTCAAAACTTCATTAATACTGTATCTACGGGTGAGCTTCTTTTCACACTTTCCAAGTGCCCATGATTTCCCCCTTTCGTCTCTTTCTTTTTACACATTCCAGGAATTCCCTACAATTGTTGTCGACCACTTCTGTACCTCTTCTCATCTCGAGCCTTCTCTCTTGAGAAGATTGTCTGCACCTGCTGGCCTTTCGATCCTACTCCTGTTCAAACTTGTTTGCAATGCTGACCGACCTTTCTCTCCCCTCATCTTCGACAATTATAATTACAACCTTAGCTAAAACCGCACCACGTTACATGTCCAAACGGCCCATATTATCCATCACGATTCCTGGCCCGGATGCGGTGTTGTCAAGAACCGAAAATGAAGTCTCCTGTTTCTCACCGGACTCGCCCGATTCGCCTGATCCCGAGGTCATGATTGACAGTACAAGTGACGAAGAATCAGAGAGTGAAGAAGCAGAAGCCCAAACATGGATTTCATCTCCCGCATCCGAGTCAAAACGAGCAAGCTGTTGTTTGGTCACCCAAGAAACCGGAACATCCGTTCAAACCCAATGTTGGCCGACGCGAGCCACTACTTGCTGAAGTCCAGTCCGAATATCCTCCTCGTTGGAAGTCTGTAAGCTAGCCTTTTGCCTCGCATGCTGCGTTTCACCAGTTGACTGATGATTTGTCTTTTTCATGTAGTATACTTAGTCCAATGATCCCTCAGTTCGGATACCTCATTCATCGATGCAACGCCAAGGAACCTTTCCAAGACCCCATTCCGTACCTTGCACCATCATCTGTCACTATCCCCACTCGAACTGTTTGTTATTGTTCTATCCAATAGATCTCTAGGTCTCAAGTTGTAACGAGACCTTTGACCCGCTTCGATACACTTCCATGTTCATCCTTCTCTGTCAATAATTCCTCGTCATTACATCAGCACTTTTAGATTTGCCTTCACGTACATACTTGTTGATACGTCTTTTTATTACTTTATTTTATATATGTCTTAGAGATCATCCGGCTCACAACAGCTTCGGCCTGTATTCACTTTTTCTTCTCGCTTCTTTTCATACCTAAACAGTATATAATTTTTATCACTTCTTTGTCTTATCAAATGACGACCAAATTATAACATGTCTGGCATTTCCGTCCACTAACTAATGTTGAAACCTGATATGTCTTTCTCTCATAAATCTCCGCTCATCTTTGGTTGTCAGTGTCTTCTTGATTGGCCCACTTCTTGAAAAAATACATCTATACCCTGTGATGCTGCTGCAGTTCGGCCGGCTCGCTCAACTACTCTTGACATGACTTTTTCCCAAATTTATAGGTTCCTGATACGAGACTTTGAAACTAAATTCTTTTAAGTTTCAAGCCAACTAGTTCACCACCTGTGATGGGGGTATATGAAGCTCCTCTGGAGACCACTTACCATCATCCATTGTTGATGTCTCGATAAATAGATGCTCCCTTGAAATTACTTTCACGGCAGCAAGACTGTTGCTTCATTTTTCTTTGAATAACCTTGTCCGGCCCTTGTTACCCCAAGTTCCGAGATACCTACCGCCAATCATAACTTTCGCCGCCGATATTTCCGATACATATTACCTCCGCATCAACACAGCCACATTAGACCTGCATCTACCCTATCCCAACCCTTTGTTCTAAATTCGCAGAACCCAGTCTGATATTCCCATAATTCCCGCGCTTCGCCTAGCCCTACAACTTGAAGTTAAACAGAAATGCTGTGATAGTAGCGTCTGTATTCAACGTCTTCTCTTTTCTGACAGTCTTCCGATGCATGGTGTTTAGAAGGAAGCAATGACACTCCAAGCGCGACTTTGGCGCTTTCCCTTCCCTTCCCTTACATTTGTTCCATCAGTGAACAAGATCAAAACCGTCGACGGTTTTGCAAGGCTCGGAGGCTATGACTCCCGTCCCACCAGTCAAAGCTTACCAAAAATTCTGGGTGATGTGCCTCCAGAAAAGCATTATGGTTGAGAAGTCTGAGGTGCTTAGTTGATCAGCTGAGCCTGAGGATTTTGAGATTGAAGGTGGCAAGACACAATCAAGAAAATAAAAGCAAAGGAGACAGCGAAAGTGAAAGTGGACTTGGGCTTCACCAATAAAAAGAGGCCAGAAACTCGAGGACATCGACCGTTATAGAAGAATATACTCGAGTGATTTCATTGTACCCCACATGCTTTCACGAAAAAACAGAACATCGCAACAAATGGGACGAGATGCATCATGAGATTTTTGTTTCTGCTTAACAGACCCCGCAGATTGATCCAGGGCAACGCCCGAACCAATACGAGACGGATGTCGGTATCGTATTGGTTTCGTGTCGCCAACCCGATACCAAAAACTCGGATTTCCCCATATCGGTTCAGCCAACCCGATATGGGGACTGGTGTTTTTCCATATCGGGTATCGGCCACACCATACAGGCCAATACCCGATATGATATCGCTTCATGTCGCCCTTTGTACCCCATTCCAATGAATCCTGCGTAGCCCTGCGTTGGCTCACGCAGTCTCCTGTCACATCGACACTTCCGATCACACCACGACACCACCATTCCGATAATCCGTCGACTTTAGTGGCGATCTCTTTAGACTTAGCCACTGTCACGATGCCCCTCCGATGGCTCGATAACGAGATCCTACTCACCTGTCAACCCCAATCTTATCCACAGATTCGAATCACACGGTGGCTCAGCCTCCACTTTCAAAAGGTCAGCATTTTTGTTATACTACTCTTCCTTCCTCGCATCCCCACTATTCCCCAATTCAACGCGGCTAAAGATCATTGACGTGTGTTGAGTTAAATCA